>NC_079458.1:33949938-34249938 GCF_903798145.1 Danio aesculapii
CTAAACTGTTGGGTTAAAAAGTGTGATTTTAATTTAATTGAAAAAGCTAGCAATGAGTTTGTCCATTTTTGACCCAACCTTGGGTTACGAAAGAAAATATTTTAAGCAGTGAAATGAAACAGGCAGGAGACAGCAGCGACAAGATAAGTAGGTTAAGTGAGATAAAAGCTGGACATTCCTCTGCAAATGCATTTCAATCAGTAGCTGAAAGTGTTAAACACACACTTGCACACAGCCATTAGACAAAGTTTGTGCGCAGCATAGTCATTTCACTTAATATGACATTCCATTGCAAGATCTGCAAAAGTAACATGCTAGTTTGTTTTGTTTTCATGGTAACTTGGTAAAAAAAAAGGGCAACTTGACATGCTCAGAAAGGGGCACATTTATTTTAAGGAGCCTTATCGTGAATAGGATGACAGGCAAAGACAACAAGGAATGCAAAAAGTCAGCATTCATGTTTAAACTCATCCATTCTTCAAGGGTCAGTTGCTAATCGGCTGCCAGAAGTGTGATGAATGACCTGTGCGTGATTCTGTGTGGGGTCAGTTAACAGACTAACTCTCCTGTCATCATACTGTCTAGACAAAGGTTCACTTTAAAAACACATATAGAAAATGACCATCTACCCTTGATCAAAGCATAGAACTCCAGGCTTTTTGAGTATTAGTTGATATAAACATTTTATATCTTGTGAACTACAGATTAAAGCTCTTAAAAGACAATAAATTATTTGAAGTCTTTATAGAATAAACAAATATTAACATCTTAATCAAACCCATACTTAATCCAGTTAACAATTTCAAGTAGTCTCCTAATTTGACCTAATGGTGAATCTGTATTCAATCAAATGTATTCAATTAGAGCTGCACAATATATCATTTCAGCATCGATATCGTAATGTTGCACATCCGCAATAGTCACATTGCAGGATCTGCAATGTCGGGTCTGGGTTATAATTTAGCAGGACTTAAAAACACATCTGATTGTGGTGTAATTGCAAAATTTAACCATAGAGTTACACAAAAATGTGTTTTAAGGCCTGTGCCTAAGCATTTCAAGCCAGTTTAATGTTTAATAACTTATTCAAAAAAGATTAATAAGGTATATACAGTTGCAATCAGAATTATTAAACCCCCTGAATTATTAGTCCCCTTGTTAATTTTTTTCTCCAATTTCCAATTTCAATTTTTTTTCAACACATTTCTAAACATAACAGTTTTAATAACTCATTTCTAATAACTGATTTATTCAGCTTAAAGTGACATTTAAATGTTTAAATAGGTTAATTAGGTTAACTAGGCAGGTTAGGGTAATTAGGCAAGTTTTTGTATAACGATGGTTTGTTTTGTAGACTATCGAGAAAAAAAATATAGCTTAAAGAGGTTAATAATTTTGACCTTAAAGGGCACCTATGGTAAAAATCTACTTTTCAAGCTGTTTGGACAGCCATATGTGCATGTATGGTGTATAGACTGTCATATTGGGGTGATATAAGCACACCCAGTGCTTTTTTTTCAATTTCACAACACAAAAAACGGTGGACCAATTGGAGCGGTTTTCAAACCGACCGCAACTTTACGTAGGAGTGCGGTCCCCCCGCCCACCAATATTGATTGACAGGTGCGTCATCATATCCTCAGTTTGTTGATTCACGTCCGCCATTTTCAGCGTAAGTCGAAGCGATATTACTAAAGGAACACCCTTGCTCTATTTTTAGATGCAAGGCTCATTGGGCTCAACACAAGAGCAATATTCTCCACATTATCACTCTAATCGGAATTATTGGTTGTATCTTTAGGTAGGTTTGCAAACATGTGTACTTCTCATTGAGTCTACCTTATACTTCAGCCGTTTGCATTTCTCGCGATCCCAGAAGCTCCCTGTGATCTTAACTAGCATGCGTTTTAGAATTCTAAACATCGGTTTCTATCAGGGTACACTCAAGTCGACGGCTGGGCGCCGCGGACCGCTGCAAAAACCTATGTTTAGAATTCAAAAATGTGTGGCGCAACGATTCGGCACACTTATGTTTCTGCCTCGCCACAGAGAGTGTCTGGTGTGCCGTGACGCGGCTTCGAGCGGCGCATCTGGTGCCTCAGTCAAAGTTAATTCAGTGTGCGTGGTTATTAGTTTGTGTACAAGCTCAGTACTTGAAACTAGCACACAGTTGGCTGTAAAACTGTACAAAGACACATATGATTTTGTACTCTCTGCTTGGTCTGTGTCCGAGCCGTACATGTACGACTGAATGCGGATCCTCTCCTGCTCCTCTCAGTCTGCCTGTCTGTGTTGCAAACACAGAGCGGGTGAGCTTATGGCCCCGCCCCCTTGTTACGTTGGGCGGGAAGCTGAAACTAATCTACATGTGAAGCAACACACCCCTAAATCAGCAAACTGTGGACACGCCCCCAACATAACACTTTTTAGCACATTATAATAAAAAAATCTGAATTGGGTTTTGAACTGAACCTAAACTGGCACACTCAGAAGAACCATAATATTAATATTAAATCATAAAAAAGAGGTAAACTATGTGCCCTTTAAAATCGTGTTTAAAAAATTAAAAACTGCTTTTATTCTAGCCGAAATAAAACAAATAAGACTTTCTCCAGAGGAAAAAATATTATCAGACATACTGTGAAAATTTCCTTGCTCTGTTAAACATCGTTTGGGAAATATTTTAAAAAGAAAAAAATTCTAAGAGGGTTTAATTATTCTGATTGCAACTAATGACAATTTTACACTCGTATTTATTTTACATTTAATTATTCAGTTTGTGTACATGAAAAGCCATAAAGCACTTATTTTGTAACTAATGTAACTTATGTTAAAATAAATTTCCACCAAACTTTTTTTTGTAGAAAGTATAAATGTTGCCTCTAAGTGCTTACACACTTCTAGGAATCTCTGTCCATTCCTCGTTTGAAAGACATCAGGATCAGATAATCTTTGGTTTTCGCATGACCACTGCTCTCTTCAAGGTCCATCAAATACTTTTAATGAGATTTAAACCTGGAGGGTTTACACAACCTGCTAAAACATCCTTCAGTGGATTTGGATGTGTTCTTTGCAGTGTGTATGATTGCCACACTTTAGTCTATAAGCCGTAGGCATCAGCAGTGTTAGGAAAACTACTCTGAAACTGGCTTGAAAAGCTACAAACAACAGTACAAAACACTGCCCTTCTAAAAGTAGCTAGTTACATTGAAACTACCTTTTGTTCATAATGACATGTATTACAATTTATATAATAAGCATTCATAAGAATGTAAAGCATTTGGTACTTAAAATACAATTATGATGTACTAGATGTACCAGATGACTGCATTCTGGTAGGAATTTATGTTGAAGCTATAGTTCTTCATGTTAATTGCCAACTGTTGGACTACTTGGATTGAATTTCAATCACAGTTACTTTAAAAACTATTATTAACTAAATAACAGCAATGAATGAATAATTGTAAAACCATGAGACATGTCATTTACCAATAGAATGAACTATGCCTTGACATATCTTAAATATGAAGATTTTGTGCATGCTGCATGCTCGGTATCACTCAGTTGAGTGAATGACACCTAATGCCAGTTGTCATAAACATGCATAAGTGTCATTGATCTTCATGCTTCATGACAGTCTGTTGAACACCCCTTCAAGTAAAGTTACAGAATGTTCTCTACAGCGATTGTGAGTTCTAATTTGATTTGGTCATACAATACCTTTATACTGATAATCCAGCTCTTACCAAGAGTCAATTCACACTCAATTTTAATGATAATTATGAGAAGGGCATCACAGTGGCGCACAGATCGCCTCACAGCAAGAAGGTTGCTGGTTCGAACCCCGGCTGGGTCAGTTGGCCTTTCTGTGTGGTTTGCATGTTCTCCCTGTGTTCGTGTGGGTTTCCCTCACAGCCCAAAGACATGTGCTTTAGGTGAATTGAATGAGCTAAATTGGCCGTAGTTTATGTGTGTGAATGAGTGTGTATGGGTGTTTCCCAGTGATGGGTTGCAGCTGGAAGGGCATCCGCTGCGTAAAACATATGCTGGATAAGTGTGCGGTTCATTCCGCTGTGGCGGCCACAGATTAATAAAGGGACTAAGCTGAAAATGAATGAATGAATGAATGAGAAGAATGGGTGAAATAACAGACATAAACTCTTAAAGTGTTCATTTTTGGATGAACTATTACTTTAAGCATGCTACCTACATGTTGTTCTAAACCAGGAACACCATATCATTACAATGGTATTTTTTAGGGAAAGGATAATTTGTCCTTTAATGGTCCAAAAATAATTTGAGGATGAGTTCAAGGTGTTGTCCTGGCCTCCAAATTCCCTAGATCCCAATCCAACTGAGCATCTGCAGGACCTTCTGTACTAACAAATTCAATCCAAGGTGGCTCCACCTCCGACCAACAGCACCTGAAGAATCTGCTGCTAGCGTCTTGGTGCCAGATACCACATGACACCCTCAGGGGTCTTGCAGAGTCCATACCTTGACAGCGCAGTGCTGGTTTTGCAGCAGGTTTTGAACAAATTGAGCAGATCAAATCGCGCAGCCTTTTGAGAATATGATGTTTAATACAGCAGCACTATACTGCTTAAACAGTGACAGTGATTTACAAATGCACATTCTGTTTTCGTGGTGTTTTACTATGTTTAATAAAACTCAAAACTGAGCTTTTCGAAGATGCTCTATAAGTGGATTACGCACAATTATAATTACACACAGTTTCTGTCTGTTTACAGTTTACTCTTGGAGAACGTCCCACCTCTCCCAACGCCCGAGCTGAATTTTGCTGCTCCAGCAATGGCTTCAGCTATAATGACTGGTATGCCATTATCCGTCTCATACTGCATGGCCTGGTTGAAGGAGGTGGAGTCAAACACAGCATGGTAGGCGGAGTTACGGTCAGCACGGAGACAGAGCTGTGGAAATGCGCTGACCTGTTCTGCGAGTTCAAGAGCCTCTTGAAGTGCTAAAATCAACAAACACAGACTGACTGTTAGATGTGAAGATGCCAAAATTGGGCCATTCTAACAGACCTACTACAGAAGACGACATTTTTTCTCTTTTTTTCTCAGCCAACCATAATCTGTGACCTCAAGTGACTTTCGCATCATCACAAACTCCTTTGTGATATGAACTCTTGAAAGCTCTGGCCTCTGTCCAGATCTCCTATGGAAAGTCCACTCAGATGATTGTCACTTTGAAACTGAAGTGCTTACTTTAACGCTATCTGTAATCAGCTTTGAGCTCTTCTCATCAAAACATGACTGTGTCTGTGTGTGAACTACTGCCTCTGCTGTCATTAGTTTAATCTGTTCCCATCCTCAAGGGAAGTTTACTGTGAATAAATATAAAAGATGGAATCAATCACACACATGCATAGCAGCACATATGCAGCACAGTGCACCATGAACAAATGCACTGATATGCATTGGAGTGTGCAAGAGTTTGAAAATATCACATTAATCCAAACCTATATTACATACATTACACAAGATCACAAATAGAGGCATTCATTTCACAAATTAAAATGCCCTAATAATTTATTCACCATGGTGTCATTCAATATTTACACTTTTTTCTTTCTTCAGTCAAAAATAAATGGAAGGTTAACAATGAAAAAATAAAATAAAATTCTTTTGAGGACAACATTCAAGATTTCTCTTTATATATTAGCATGGACCAACTGGCTGAAGATCCTAATTGCAATTTTAATGCAGTATCAAAAAGTTAAATAAGATATCAGCCAAGGAATGTAGGTTGGATCTGTAGAAACGATTGGTCATTTAAAAAAAAAAAAATAGATATGTAGGTAACATTTTAGTTTAAGAACTTAGTACCAGTCTATTATTAAGATATTGGCTGTTTATTTGTATTTCTAAAGTACATATTTAGCATGAGCATATTCTACATTTATAATCCTACCCAATAGCTAAACCCAACTACTAACTTAATGACCATTAATAAGCAGCAATATAGGAAGTTTACTCTGATAAAATGGTGAGACATGTCCCTTAAAATGATCTGTGACCATGTATATGTATATATATATATATATATATATATATATATATATATATATATATATATATATATATATATATATATATATACACACAGACACATACACACAACAGTTCTGACTGGTTCTTGAATCTGTTCTGTCTGGTTCTTGAATCTGATTGATCTGATTGGCTGATAGCCCTGCGAGACATTATATATATATATATATATATATATATATATATATATATATTATATATATATATATATATATATATATATATATATATATATATATATATATATATATATATATATATATATATATATATATATATAGTATGTGTGTGTGTATGTATGTATATCTCGCAGGGCTATTAGCCAGTCAGATTCAAGAACCAGTTTCAAGAACCAGACAGAACAGATTCAAGAACCAGACAGAACTGTTGTGTGTATATATATATAGTGCATATATATATGGTCACAGATCATTTTAAGGGACATGTCTCACTATTAACAATTACTCCCTATATTGCTGCTTATTAATGGTCTTTAAGTTAGTATATATATATTATATTACTATATATTAGTATATATATATATATATATATATATATATATATATATATATATATATATATATATATATATATATATATTATATATATATATATATATATATATATATATATATATATATATATATATATATATATATATACACACACATTTCAACTCTCTGTTCTGGGGCACTAGATTTATCAAGCCCGGTCCAACTAATACCATAATAGCACCTTCTGGTGAGATGGTATAGAGAGAGTAAGGTCCAATCTGATAGGTCAGATTTGAATAAACAAACTATGCCTGCAATTAGGACATCATTTGTACATAAAATACATTCTAACAACTCTGCGATATTAATACTGAATACACTATAAACCACAGAATATACCATAAACACGTTAATCATAATTTTTTGATATTTTGTGCAGCTTCATTCGAGAGCATATGTGTACCTTGGCCATCAGGGACTACTCTATTTGCCAGTCCAAATGCTAAAGCCTCTTGTGCCTTCACCGGTCGGCCTGTGAGGATGAGATCTAGAGCTCGAGAAAGACCAATCAGCTGCGGCAGTCTCACTGTACCTCCATCAATCAATGGCACACCTGCGTGAGACAGAAAGAGGCTTATAGACACAGACGTTCTGAAGATTAACTTATATGACAATGGACAGACATTATCAGGCAGTATAGATTTATTCAGCACATTCAACTTATCAAAAGCGACAGTAAAAAGATGTTATTAAAACAAATGAAAAAAATATCTATATATAATATAATATTTCTATTTTACACTATTAAAAAAAAAAAGAAAAGCCTTGGTAAGCATATGATCCTCATTTCAAAACCTTTAAAACTTATTAACAACATACAGTATTAATGGTAACATATACAGTGGGGGAAATAAGTATTCAACTCGTCACTATTTTAAAGGGGCTGTTGATTTGAAATTTTGGTCACACTTTATTTTGATGGTCCGTTTGTTGAATTAAGTTACATTTTATCTACATGCCAACTAGTGGTGTAGTCGGGGCTATACGCACGTATACTCAGTATGCCTACTGTTTTCCACTAGCTGTTTGGGTATTACACCTTCTGAGGATCAATAATTGCGTATACCCTTGGTATACTCACTTGTTTTGCTGATTAGACTTCCCTAATTTACGTGTATTCGCATCCCTTAACTGTATACTAAATGTTTTTTTAACTCTCATCTTAATTTGTTGCAATTGGTGCATTTTTGTTTATATTTTGCACCATTCCCTGCCCCCTGACGACCACAGCAGCTGTGAGAAAATTTCGTGAGTTTTTCAAAGTCAACTGAATGATGTCTCGCTGAAACGTTCAGGTAAAATGATAAAACAGCATAGGTGGGTTGGGTGGGTAATAGTACACCACTTTTTTTTTTAGGACTACACCACTGATGCCAACTAATTCTCATTAGATTATAAGTAGACTGTTAGGTTGGGGTTAGGGTTGGGGTTAGTGTAAGTTGACATGCACTTGCTACGTTTCTTATAGTCAGTTTAACGTCTGTTGAAAGAGCAGTATCAACAGATACTAAACAGACAGTCTACTAATACTCAACTGGACCATCAAAATAAAGTGTTACTAAAATTTTCACCGGATGTGGGTAACAACCACAAAGAACACAAAACTAATTAGTTTACAAAAATGAAGTTATGTGTAATAAAATGAAATGATACAGGGGAAAAATATTGAACATGTAGAAAGGGAGGTGTAGAAAGGCAGTGAGTGTCCAGACAGCAGCTGAAATCTCTTAGTAGTTCTTCAGCAACCCTCTGCCCTTCGTAATTGTAAATTAGCTGGTTCAGTCCAACATCTACATTGCCAGATGATGAAGATGAAACCAGGGTGGACATTTGAGCAAGATGATCCAAAACACAGCCAAGGAAACTCTCAAATAGTTTCATAAAAAGAATATCAAGCTGTAGAATGGCCTAGCCAATCACCTGACTTGAATCCAATAGAAAATACAAAACAAAGATCAGAATTGATAGACAAGACCCACAGAACCATCAAGATTTTTACACCCTGTTGAAGTCTGTGACAAAAATTAACACCTGAGCAATGCATGTGACTTAATTCTTCACATGAGAGGCGTCTTTAAGCTGCCATCACCAAAAAAGTCTTTTATATAAGGTATTAAATCCATTTCAGCAGTTTAGTACTTTCTCCTTGTCATTTTATTATTACACATAACTCATTTTTCAGATATTTCTGTTTTGTTATATTTTTATGTTTGTATTGTGTTTGTTTGTTTGTTTGTTTCTACCAAAATCTGGCCAAAACAAAAACCAAAACAGCTCCTTATTATTCCCAGGAAAAAAAAAAAACTTGTTTAATACTTATTTCACCCACTGTAAATACGGTATAGAAAATATGGTTGTTGTCAGTATAGGTGACCATAGGTCAAGTTGGACACCCACAAGTCTCAATTCCGGGACCTCTCTTGTTCAACCTTTACTTACCCCCACAGAGCCAGTTGATGCGAAACAGCCATACGGATGACACTCAATCTATTTAGACCAGTCAATGACAACAGCCTCTGCCAATGCACTGATGAAATTAGCAGTTGGATACAAAGAGTGAATTAAAATGTGATTGATGCAATCCATCAGCGCTAAAACTCTCCATTTCCTCCCAATTCAAAATAATATCATTAATATCACATTCTAGAAACAGGGTATAAGCCCTGTTGTAGCTAGCAATGGAAAAGAATGCAGCTCTGAGTGGACGGAGAGGGTGAGAGATAATGAGTGGATACATCTGCTACCAATCATGTGTCTGTCCTCCAGTCCAACATGCTACACATCTGGCACCCTGAACTGAGGTGGAAAGGAGTTTCTGTCAGTGCGCACTTCCTTCAACATTTCCTCTGCTTCTTAACACCATTACTCAAGTCTGTCATTTAGATAGTCAGACCTCCATCTTTATTACACATCTATACAGATGCAGCTGACACAACAGACATAATGAGGTGATCTATTGCAGAAGATGAGATTTTAATGCCATAAAAGCAAAGGCAGCACAAAATCCATAAACTGAATAAACCAAAAAAATGAATGAAAGTACATTCATTGTTATATTAACATTGATATAAACAAATGTTTCCCAGTACTGGATTGCAGCTGGAAGGACATCCGCTGTGTAAAACAAATGCTGGATAAGTTGGCGGTTCATTCCGCTGTGGTGACCCCTGATGAATAAAGGGGCTAAGCCGAAGGAAAATGAATGAAGTTTCATAAACTAATTTCGAGAGGAGCACGTGATATGATTGAGCATGTCTGGCCGCTCATCTGTAATCAGTAATAATCCAATCAGAGTGATCCTAGTTTACTATAAATGGATAATTTTTCTTCCTACTGCTATATCTTCATTTGGAAGAATCCCCCCTTCCATGCCTTCTCCTCCTTTTCCTCCTTTTTCTAAAGGGGGAGCTCTCGAGACCTACCTGATCTCGAATCTCCTGATATGCTTATCGACCGGGCGGGAGCCCTAAGCTCAAATATCTCCGAGCTCAGGGTTCTCTCCCGGGACAGCATGCCAAACCTGCTTTAAACGCCAAGCATATCTAAGTGGGAACTCTTGAAGAAAGGATTTTTAAGTAACTTTGAATGTGGCATGTTGGTTAGTGCCAGATGGGCTGGTCTGAGTATTTCAGAAACTGCTGATCTACTGGGATTTTCACACACAGCCATCTACAAACGGTCCAAAAAAGATAACATTTTCAGCGAGGGGCAGTTCTGTGGGCAAATGCTTTGTTGACGTCAGAGGGCAGAGGAGAATGGCCAGACTGGTTCGAACAGAAAGAAAGGCAACAGTAACTCAAATAACCACTCGTTACAACTGAGGTGTGCAGAAGAGCATCTCTGAACGCACAACACGTCGAACCTTAGAGCAGATGGGCTACAGCAGCAGAAGACCACGCCGGGTGCCACTCCTGTCAGCTACGAACAGGAAACTGAGGCTACAATTCGCACAGGCTCACCAAAACTGGACAATAGAAGATTGCTGTCGCTGTGAGGCGACAGCACTACCTACTGCGCCACTGCGTTGCCCATCTTAAAACCAAGTATAAATAAATAAATAAAAACAGATTATTTCCCATAGGTATTACAGTTT
This sequence comes from Danio aesculapii, assembly GCF_903798145.1. NCBI lineage: Eukaryota > Metazoa > Chordata > Actinopteri > Cypriniformes > Danionidae > Danio > Danio aesculapii. The sequence continues at coordinate 33,960,660 of NC_079458.1, forward strand.
GCATGCCTATATTGGTGTGTAGAGTATGTCAGCCCTTTAATAGGCCATCTATGGGTGATTCCATGGATAAACATTCGAATCACCCAATATATCAATGCTTGTTCTATATATGTCACAGAGTGACCGAGTTCAGTCAGACTAATGGAAGAGACTCCTAACTTGTACCAGTATAATTTAGATATGAGATTTTAAAAAATGTTGTTCATCCTTATGTCAGTTCAATCCCGAAACTTTCATTTATCTTCAAAACACAAATGAAGATATTTTAGATCTCAGAGCTTTCTTATCATTCATATACAGCAATGGTCACGAGATGTTCAAAGTCCAGAAAAGGAACCAAAAACATTGTCAAAACATGCTACTTAGAATGTTTTGACAATGGAGTGTTTGAACTATAATCATACGATACGAAGCTCCATAAACAAAACAAAGTGTAAATATAGCTTTGTGTTTACTCAGGGCAATACGACTTTGACAAAGTTTTAGCTCCTTTTTCAGGACTTTGAACTTCTAATCACTGTTGCTGGCTAAGAAGCTCTCGGAATTGATCTAAAATATCCTAATTTTTGTTTCTCCGGTGATTGAAACAGCATAAGGGTGAGTAATTAATGACAAAATTAAAATGTTTAGGTGAACTAACCACCTTTAATCTGATTATAAACAAATAGAATTGATCTAAATGTAGTTTATAGGCACAATAGGGTATCGTGGGCATATTAATATGTCACAAACTCCATTTTCCCAAGAAAAAAATGAATTTATCAGTTAATTTACTTGAACTCTTCCCTCCGATGCATTTTAGTCTATACATCTCTTCAAGTAAATCCAATACCTTCATGGCCAAACCTTTACTATAGCACAAAACCCTCTTGCTCGCACACAGGAGACATTGAAGTGGTACAATGGCTTTACAGAAACCACAGATGGAGTCGCCATGTCAGTAGTCCAGCATTAGCACCTGTGTGATTTCATTTCACCTCAGGTGTTTGACTGAATGAATGGATCTGTCTGTGTAAGCATGAGCCTGTGGTTGAACTTTTATGTCTTCCTGTGTGAGTTCATGCTGGCGATACTGGTATCCACAGAACATCAAAGTCATGACAAAGCCTATGCGAGCTTGCACACACAACTGTGTTGGGAGTAATGCCTGTAGTTAATATCAGGAAAAACCTTTAAATGTACACAGAACAGCAGCTAAATGAGGACACTTAGCTTCAGATATACAATTGAATTCAAAATGATTAGCCCTCCTGTGAATTAGTTTTTTTCAAATATTTCCCAAATTATGTTTAACAGAGCAAGGAATTTTTAACAGTATTTCCTATAATATTTTTTCTTCTGGAGGAAGTACAAGCAGTTTTAAATGTTTTAAAAGCCATTTTAAGGTCAATATTATTAGCCTCCTTAAGCAATTTTTTTTACAATTGTCTACAGAACAAACCATCCTTATGGCTAACTAATGTTTAACAAATATTTTGGCTAATTACCCTAACTTACCCTAACCCTAAAGTTAAGCCTTTAATTTGCACTTTAAGCTGAATACTAGTATCTTGAAAAATTCATTTATTCATGAATTTTCTGCTGCTTTTCCGGGGCCGGGTCGCAGGGGCAGCAGTCTTAGGAGAAAACCCCAGACTTCCCTCTTGCCAGACACTTTCTCCAGCTCCTCCGGGGGGATCCCAAGGTGTTCCCAGGCCAGCTGAGAGACATAGTCCCTCCAGCGTGTCCTGAGTCTTCCCCGAGGCCTCCTCCCAGTGGGACATCAACTCTGAGTTCCTCCCGAGTGTCAAAGCTCCTCACTTTATCCATAAGTGTGCCCTGCCACCCTTCGAAGGAAATTCATTGCGGCCGCTTGTATCTGAGATCTTGTCCTTTCGGTCATGACCCAAAGCTCATGATCATAGGTGAGAGTAGGAATGTAGATTGACTGGTAAATCGAAAGGTTTGCCTTTCGGCTCAGCTCCTTCTTTACCACAACAGACCGGTACATCGACCACATTACTGCTGCTGCTGCACCAATACGCCTGTCAATCTCACGTTCCATCCTTCCCTCACTTGTGAACAAAACCCCAAGATACTTGAACTCCTTCACCTGAGGTAAGGACTTTCCTCCAATCTGGAGATGGCAAACCACCTTTTTCCATGTTGATTCTCATCTCAGCTGCGTCTTGAGAAATATCTAGTCAAATATTATGTACTGTCATCATGGCAAGATAAAATAAATCAGTTATTAGAAATTAGTTTTTAAAACTATAATGTTTAGAAATGTGTTAAAAAAATCTTTCGGTTTAAAAAAAAAAATTGGGGAAAAATATACAGGGGGGCTAATAATTTAAAGGGGTGGTACACTACAATATCATATTTTAAACTTTAGTTCATGTGTAATGTAGCTGTGTGAACATAAACAACATCTCTGAATGTAACACGCTCAAAGTTCAATGCAAAGAGAGACATTGGCTTTTACAGTTAGCTTAGCAAAGCCTACAGCGAATAAAGTTTGGAGACTACAAAAAAATACATCCAGGTTAGTGAGATCACAAACGCTTCAGGTTATGCGCATTCACCACACGTATTCACCAGAGGCGCTGTAATATTATAGCATAGAAAACTAAAATGCAGTCCAAACGCTGCTATTTCCACTGAGCTTCTTCTGTTTCTTCCAAAGGCTTCCAAAGGACACGACACAAAGAGAGAAGTGCTTACAATTTAATTTTAATTATGTTCCAGAGAATTCTAAAAAAATATATATCCAGCATTTGACAACGGACATCTCTCGCAGTTAAGTGCTGGATTTGGCTAAAAACTCCTCAAAGAAGGAGCAGCTCCAAACATAATAGCAGAAGCTGTGGATTGTGAGCCACAACTTGTAAGTATTTTTATTAGATAAAATTATTCTATCACATGCATAGTGTCTAGCGTTAACAGTATGTTGTAGCAAGGACATAAACAAGGGGAAATGCTGTCTGGCACCAATAACAATTTCTACAAATTCAGATGCCTGGAATCTTCAGATCACTCACAATCTTCACCAGTGCTGCAGTGTCTCTCTATGCAGCCGCATTCCATGCGTTCTACATCTCAAATAACAAACTCGCAAAAGATATGTGAATGTTTCACATTACTTACACATGGTTATTCCGAATGTATGTAAAAGACACTTGTCAGATTTTATTTTAGAGAACATGCATGAGGTTCAGCTGTATCCTTTTCATTTTTTGTCAAACTGCTACGGCGAACAGCTAAACTGATTGACATTTTTCCTGGTGACGTGGAGCCGATCCGCGAATCACAGTACATTATGTTAACTGACCAATCAGAGCCTCTTGAGGGGGGTTTTCAGAGGAACTAGGAAATATGACAGTTGTTTTCATGTTAGCGGAGTAGAAACGTAAGAGATATGAAAAAAATAACAAATGAATTACAAATGAAGCATGAGCACACATTGCTTTGCATCTTATAAACACAACCAAGCCTTAAAAATACACTCTGGACCACCTTTTTAAGAGGGCTAATAATTCTGACTTTACTATAGGTCTTTTAAAAAACGTGACAATGATACTCTCTTTTACTATTTATATTTCCTAAAAGTAGAGTGTAAGTTCAGTTAATTACAACTTGAGAATAATAAATAAATAAATAATTAAAATAATTATTTTTTTTACAAGGTCCATCAAATTCATCAATGTACTTAATGTAGTCTGCATTCAAGCATTATAAGTCAAAGAAGGATCTAAAGTTTGAAAGAGAATGTCTGTAAAATCTGAGAAAGGTCGAGTCATTTCAGTTGTTGGCAGCTGCTCTGGTGGCTGAGGTGGACAAATGGAAACTGCATTCAGAACAAACGGCTTTGACCACCTGGGATGCTGGATACGGTACAATATGTGCAATTTGGGCCTCTTTAAAATGATAAACTCGGATTTCACAGATTTTCTAGTCTCCGATCAATGATCTACATTTCATCTGGGCTGAGAACAAACTGTCCAAATGAAACAAAATATTCAATAAGAAAAAACGGAAAGATATTGAAAAGTGGGCGTTCCATATTGCAGAACCATAAAGGTCCTGTCCAGACACCGCCTTATGAAGGTTGACGGTCAGGTCATGATTTTTTTATGTATTCAAATAGCAACATTCTTGTCAAGTACCTGCTATAGAGTGAAGAGGATCATAACCTTTTATCAAATTTGTCCTTAAACTATTGAACAACACTCATTCTTGTCTCGGGATAATTTCGAAAAACTGTTTTGATCCACTTGATCCAAATGTTGACTATTGGATATGTTGTCAAAAGAGAAATGTTTTTAAAAAGGCAAGAAAGTAACACTATAAGATGCAAAGACCAAACACTACTCAATGGATAAAGCAAATGTTGTCAAGCCTGCCATTAGAGAAAATAACTTATATACTAAAAGCTAAACAGCACACATTTGAAAACATTTGGAGTCCTTTTATAAGTTATATCAAAGATGTGGAATTAACAGAGGAAGAAGTTGATGAACAATTTTCTAGGTGGACAAAGCAGTTCCAGTCTTATAGTTCTGTGCTGATACATTCTTCAATATTTTCATTATAATTATAATGGTCATGTTTGAATAGATTACCATTAATGGCAAAAGGAGGAGCATTTTTATTAGTTTTTTGTTTATATATATACACACACACACACACACACACTCAGGTGTTATATCTATAAATGTAAATAAATATAAACCCCTTTTTAGCATATTCAAACAAGAAGTATTAGCCTAGAGTGCTGTTTAAACTCCTAGAATTTGTGCTTATTACTTTATATTTAAAAGGTTTGTTTTTATGTTTATATTACCCTCTTGTTTCCCCTTATTTCTCTTATGAGTTTTTATATATTTAATTCATAATTCTCTTATTGTTTAAAAATGAACTATAATTTGTAAAGACTGTATTCTGTTTTATTTGTAAATCTTTTGTTGTTATAAAAAATAAAATAAAATTAAAAAATGATGATGACGCCATGTGATCGGTCATCATGACTGCAGCAACTTTGAGCCCCGCAGTATCCAGCTGTCCGGCTTGACAGGTCCGTTTTCAACTCCGCCCCCGCCTGCGCTCGGCTAATCTCGTTGATCAATGGCTTCAGCCGTGGTTCAAGTCGAACGCAATTATCGTTTTTTTTACTTCCACCATGACATGGTAAAATTGCCACACCTTAAATTTGATCACTTTTACCCCAGACCAGGAGTGCCAAAACTCAGTCCTGAAGGGCCGGTGTTGTGCAGATTTTAGCTCCAACTTGCCCTTAAGACACCTGCACGGATGTTTCTAGAAAGCCAATAAGAGCTTGATTAAGCTAGCCCAGGTGTGTCTGATTGGGGTTGGAACTAAACTCTGCAGGACACCGGCCTTCCAGGACCGAGTTTGGGCACCCCTGCCCTAGACTAACATTAAAGAGGTTGTAACATTATCCTGCAAAGACATTACTACATTTAAATGAAATTTTACAAGAAATAGTTTTTTTTCCATGAACCTAAGGCTTAAAAAAAGGTTAATAGGCTTGAAGGCAACTGAACTTAGTAAATCTTAACTGAAAGATTGTTTGACTTGAGTACAGTGTAAACAAAAGTGTACACTGGTTACTAAGAGCATATCTGAATGCCTTAAATGGAATGTCCCCATGCTTTCCAGAGCCATTTCTATTAGTTTGGGGTCTCAATGTACTATCTGAAGACACAACAGGAAGTATTTGGCCACATCAGAAAGATTTCAGTGACTTTTGATAGCATGTTTTCCTTTTCCAGGGTTGTCTCCCTCATCCATGCCTCTTTCCTATTCCTTTCTCTTTGTCTGCCACCACAAGGGATTCCCCTAGGCTGTTCCCATCTCGGTCTTCCAACTACAACCCTAAAATAAAGCTCTAAAACTTGCCAAAACAAGATTAGGTAAAATAAAACCGACAAGCAGGATGTTAAAATAAACCCTTTCCACTGATGGTGGCCAAGACATCTATTATGTGAGATGAATGGTGTTTAAGGGCCTGCTGTGCACTGTGGGGTAAGTACAGGAGTGAGTGAGAACGTTCAGAGGAAATAAGTGGGTAGTGTCAGAGTGCTTAGTCTTGTTCTGGGAGAAATAGTCTCCAAATGAAAGTTCTCATTTAAACTCAATCATAGCGGAATGGCCACAGGAACCAATGTGTGGCAGAAACATCACAAAAAATTAGCTGACAAAACATTTCATTAAGCTGAGTGAATAGTTATATGTTTCGTTCATCAAACAGATACGTAATGTGACAATAGTTATTACAAGACAGATTTACTAACAGCTTATGTAAGCACATAACCTATTGTTATTAAAGATATGTAAAGTGCTGTTTCCAAGAAAAAAATTGCAGACAAAAACTGGAAACTTTTTATGTTTTTAGGGGAATATATATTAACTCTTCCCTCTCCAGTGTTTTTTTTAAGTTGCCAGTCGCCAACATTTAGATGTTTTCCACCTAAGTTTGACATAGGGCTGGGCGATAAAATTGGTATCAATATTTATTGACCGAACACCATTTTCAATATCGATTAAAAAAAAAGATTCGGTATGTAGTTTTGGTAAGAATCGCTATAGTTTTATTAAAAGGTGGCTGCTGAGCGCGTGCCTTGTAATGTAAGTTTGTCATTTACAATGGAGGCTTGCAGCATGCTCACATGTTGGCTCACAAGTGGCACGCATGTGAATGACGCGCATTTTCCAGGTACACCTAGTTGAAAAACATTTGAACTTTTCCGAGCTGCGTGCGCACAGCGATTCATGCAAGTAGAACTAACCAATCTGCTTCACACTTTGTATGGAATACACACATTTCAGTAAACGCAGACTAATAACTCAGACAAACACAGTACACCCAAACACTGCAGTCCTTTTTACTTTTCTCCTTAAATTTAAATCAGAATCACAGCCACCAGCACCTAATCTGAAAGATTTTTTAGCATAGGAGATAATGTAGTCATTCAACTTCACAATTAGTTCCTTTACTTGAAAGCTCAGAGTTGATTATCATAATGGCTCATACTTTTGGAATAGAAAAGCTCATAGCCAATATCATATCATATTTAAATCACGTTTTCCGTGTTATATAAAGACCTGAGGAGATTTCTCTGCATGAAAGACTCGTGAATGGGAGATTAACCTGCTGCTGCTTCTCCAATAAGGAAGCAAATGAAATATGACAGAAATGTGAATGATGTGTGGATGATTGACAGGGCTCATTACTGAGCAACACAACAACGATCTGTTAAAGAGCAAGTAGTATTTCCCAAAGCTTGCATACTCTTCTGTTACACACTCAAAAGTATATATTTTTCCTTCACAAAAAGTACATAATTTTAGGGCGTAGTGTAAGTATACGAATTGGGATGCAGCAAGACTCTTCCCTAAACGAGTTGAATCTTTCCATCTACACCTGACCACTAAAGACTTAAGGCTGGTTGCTTTTGTTATTAAAGGAACTGCTCTCCTTATTCTACAGAGATTCATTTTACACCAGAAGATTTTTTGAATGAAGGTCAAAGCGGTGCAGTTTTTGCTTAAAATTAGCCCCTGAAGGATTTAAAGGACTTGTGGACTGTCTTTTGATGGTCCACTGATGATATTTGTGTGGTTTTCACAATTAAAACATCAAAATCATCTAGATCAAGGGTGCCCAAACTCGGTCCAGAAGGGCTGGTGTCATGCAATGCTTAGTTCCAACCCCAATCAGACACAACTGGGTTAGGTAATCAAGCTCTCACTAGGCTTTCTAGAAACATTCGTACAGGTGTGTTGAGGCAAGTTGGAGCTAAAATCTTCTGGACACTGGCCCTCCAGAACCAAGTTTGGGCACCCCTGATCTAGATGATAAAGTCTGAATACAAACGTTGATGTTGGCTTAAGAAAGCCTTAACATGCTTTTAGAATGTCACTAACAGGTTAGAATTTTTAGCATGTTAGTCCTGTTAGTCCTGTTTGTCAAAAGAGATAAATCCTGTTAGTCCTCTATGATGTTGAGGCAGAGATATAGAGCTTGGTTAAATGGTTGTTAGGGCATGGGTAGATTGTTGCCAGGGTGATATTTAAATTACTGACAGTCTGAGTCTAGTCCAGTCCCATTTCTCTACACTACAGTGTTCTGTTGAAGAGATTTCAATGCATGCCAGTCTTCTACTGTGGAATTCTATTGGGGCAGTTGCTAGGGTGCTGTTGCTAGCGTCTGTAGCTAGGTGTAGCTAGAAAGTTAAAATGTCCTCTTTTATTGGCTGCTTGCTAGATTAAGTTAAATAAGCCTAGCCTTAAGACTCTTTGACAGTCTGATGCAGAGTTATAAGTAGGGCCAGACAGAATCTGCGGGCATTTTTTTGCCATTTCTGCAGAGAGTTTCATAAAATATCTGCGGATTTATGCTGAATAATTTTAGGAGTGTCATAACTAAAAACTTTATTTGAAATAAAAAAATAATACATTTTTAACTTTTATTTAATGTTTACAATGCAAATCCAATGGGCTATATGCACACAGACTTTTCATTTTCAGCTATTTTCAGGCAGGCAGCCCAAAGTCTTTCCATTACAAAATTGTCACGTTTAAGATCTGAATTCTTTAAAAAAAACAGCGATCTTCACTGCTTGTTAGATATACAATATGAAGTGGGTCTCAGATCGGACAAGAACCACTGAATTAAATTCCATTTCCCCCCCACTATGTCTTTAAAATTTGACTGTTTATTTTACCCCAGTATTTTCAATGGAATTTCTGCGGCAGCCTGTTGCTACTAACGGCGTTAGTGGTTACAACAGTCTTTCATCTCGTTTTACGCATGAACAACAAAATGAATGATTAAGTCTATTTAACTGAATGTATTATAATTACATTACAACATCGATGCTGTAAAAACAACCTTGAAAATAGTCACATTAAGCTTTCACCAGAAGTTTATCATTGGCTTTAAAACTCTAGCTGTGCACAGAGCCCATTAGATCCACATATTTGGTAAACAAAGCAAGCCTCTCATATAATATATCTACTAAAAGACAGAAAATATTACTTTACAAACTGTAAATAAATTGCATAAACATTTTAATATTACTATTATTATATCACAATAATGATAGTGAAATGATTTAAAAAGTGAATATATATACATTTACACACATTTACACAAGTAAATACTTAGACTCAATGATGGGCTAAAAATCTGCGGATTTCTGCGTGTGCAGATTCCATAAGGGTGTAGTTATGAGCTCAATTTTTGTCCAATGTTAAGTCCATGGCAGTTTTTATAATGGATGTCTGTGGGGCAGTTGTTAGGGTGTGGCTAGGAAGTTGAAAGATCAACATTTATTTGCAGCTCGGTGGTCTGGGCTAAATTAACCAGCCTTGCTTGTACGACAGTGTGATATAGAGTTATGAGGTCACAAAATGTAGCCCTATGTTAAGTCAATGGGACTTTTCTGAATTTTATACACCAGTTTTCTGAAAAACAGTAAGTCAGATCAATTGGAAAAGATACTGCTGAGTTAGAATAGTTTGAAGGCCGGATGTACGTTCAGAGCTTATAGCTTAAATGTCCACTGCTTTGATTGAATAAAATATCTACATAGTAAAATAACCTTTGACTCTCCTGTGTATCTCACATAGTGCTGCTATTTGTCCCAGACCAAAAGTTTTGTTTCATTAAATTTTTAAAAAAGAACAACACTTATACTGATGATTGTTTTAGAAAAACAAGAAAATATTGCATAACTAAAATAAACTCACGTTACTTTAGGGTACCAATAAAGACTTCTAGACAGGATGCGTTATGGCTTCCTGGGTGGCGCGAATTCAGCAGAGGCAGACTGTCTGAGGAACGGGTTCACAGGCACATGCGGGCAATGCCCGGATGCTTGGTTTAATGAAAGAGAGAGGGTCATGATGATGGCTCTATGTTTTAAATGAGCAGCTGGAAAAATCAGTTCCTGGCAGTAAATTATAGCACTGCTGGCATATTTATACACACTGTGGTCATATATGTAGCATTAAGAAACTGGTACATGCAGAATGGAACTTCATCAAATTTTTCTCTCTTTCTATGTACTGCGAAGCCTATCTGCAATTTTTTAGCAGTCCAGGATTTAACTCGCTAACAATGTCTGAATTGAGAATGACAAACAGTAGACAAAGTTACAGCACACACATTAGTTCAGTAATGCTATCAGATGGTAATATGTGTTTTAATTGGTTTTATCAATTTGTAATTTTTAGTCAAAGTTATCCAAGATATAGGAACAACAAATAATAACTTGACTTCTAGTTGATCATTTGGTATCAGAAGTGGCTTATATGAAAGGCAAAGGCCTCTAGATTACGCTTATTTTACCAAAATAAAATATGATTATGCCTTAATTATTAGTGATTTAATTAGCACAGTAAGGTCTGACTTTGCTTAGACAAAAGTCTTGTCACTTAACAGAAATAATGTACAGTACAGAATATAAAGTCATGGTGCAGTGGAAAAAGTATTAATATTGTGTATGACTTCCATAGCTTAGACGACTATCAATAACTTATTAATAAAGTCATCTGGAATGGCAAAGAAAGCGTTCTTGCAGGACTCCCAAAGTTCATCGAGATTCTTTGGATTCATCTTCAATATCTCCTCCTTCATCTTACCCCAGACATGCTCAATAATGTTCATGTTTGGTGACTGGGCTGGCCATTCCTGGAACACCTTGACCTTCTTTGCTTTCAAGAACTTTGATGCGGAGGCTGAAGTATGAGAATGGTGCTATCCTGCTGAAGAATTTGCCCTCTCCTGTTATTTGTAATGTAACGGGCAGCACAAATGTCTTGATAAAATCCACTCTTTAGACCCAAACCATGATTTTTCCTTCACCAAACTTGACTGATTTCTGTAAGAATCTTCCATGCATGTTCCAATAGGTCTTCTGCAGTATTTGTGATGATTGGGATGCAGTTCAACAGATGATTCATCTGAAAAATCTACCTTCTGCCACTTTTCCAAATGATAAACTAGTAGTCAAGTTATTATTAGTTGCTCGTACAACTGGGATCGACTTTTGTCAGATGAAGCATTTATATTCCGGTATGTCTGTGTAGTTCGGTTTTGGTTGAATGTCAAGGTTTAGACATTCATGCTGCATGTCTTTTCTTTCATTCACTCACTGTGGGCTTCTGCTATCTGTTTTGTCTAGTATTCTTATATTGTCATATTTCGTGTAGATTGTGGTTCTTGTTTATTTTCAGTTGTGTGTTTGCTTGTCTTGTTTGATGTGTTGGACGAAACGGTATGGTTTCGGAGTTGTCCAGTTTTATGTGGATGAGTAAATACTTACGTCATGTTTTGTAGGCTTTCAAATGTTTGTTATTCTATTGGAATGCTAAAATAAAAAATACTTGATCTTAATATTATTTAATGAATGTCAGCTTACATCCGCACATTGCTATTGTATGTTGATGCATGATGTTTTCTCATTTGTAATCACTTTGGCTAAAATTATAATGTCCATTATATGTCAGATATATAACCATTATATGTCAGAATAGAGCCACTAAAGGTCCAAAGAATTGTTTTATTATGGCTTGTTACCTTTTCTGAGTCAATTCCTGCTAATACCTAACCATTAACGAAGACATTTAGCTCAATAAAATACTAATTTGGTGCTTATTAATAGTTAGTAAGGTAGAAGTTGGGTTTGGGTAAGATTAGGGATGTAGAACAAGATTATACTTTAGTATACTGTAAGTACTCTTTTATATTCTTAATAATAAGCAGGTAATAAAGTTAATAGTGGGACTTGAAACTTAAACTAAAGTGTAACCCTTTTTGTTATTTAATAAGTAAATAAATAAATTATTATCAATTCAGTTGTTCAAATAGAGTACTGTATAACTCAACTTTAAGCGTAATTTAAAGTAAAATAACATAGACAACAATACCTACCAAATCGGCGGCAGAAAACGCCCATGATAGAGCTCTCCTCGACCACCCTCATGTCAGCCAGCAGTGCTAGCTCCAGACCTCCAGCCACAGCATATCCACTGACTGCAGCAATCAAGGGCTTTGAGAGCCTCATACGAGATGGACCCTGGCAAATGAAGCAAAGCAGTTTATTGCTGTTCAACCGCTGTTTCCAACTATTTCAATTGGTAGATCTTGTAAGCTCCACAGCCACAGTTTGCATTACTTTTTGCAGTTTTAGATATAGTCTCTATAGCCTAAGTGAAACATGATTATCATTTCACACATCATGAAGAACAAGTCCAATCACAACAAAGCAGGTTTCAGTGAAAATACTTTAAAGAATACACATTATTTGAATGATTATGCTGTCTTTTAGTGTGTATATGTAAACAAATTTGCAAAGCATAAACCACATGACAAAATTTTAATCTCTCCAAAAAGACTGAAATGACTTATTTGTATAATCCTGAAATGACTTCCAGTGTTGCCAGATGTAGCTGACTGATTCCATCCCAAAAACTATCAAAAACCCGCCGAAATCCGAAGGCTGTCATAAGTGGTTTGGCATCTCTTGGAAAGATCATAAACAGTTAATAAGTGAACACCGAGGGGTTGGGGTTGATTTGGTTCTGTTGAGGTGATCATAACCAGGTAATAAGTGAACACCAGGAGCGGGGATGTTTATCTGGGTCTTAAGGGCGCGACATTTCAAAACTGCCCAAATTTTTACGCGCACAATCAAATTCAAAACCGCCCCATCTGGCAACACTTATGACTTCTGTGACTTTATGTCACCTGGTTACAGTGCTCAGCATATGAAAGTACACACATACTGTATAAGCATATGTAAGGAACCTATACAATATTATATTTGGGCATATACATTACATTAGTCAGTACTGAAGGCAAATCTGGAGCTTATCTAACAAAATAACTTACGATAACAGTCCAAAAACTAGTACACCCTAATTTATATGTTATTGAAAAAATATTAAATACACATTTAAAAAAAGAGGAAAAATCAAGAGAAGCAAAAAAACTGAAAAAATCAGGGGAGTTTTTTTTGCAACATTTTCTCGAATTTAATTGTATTATCTTTCAATTTCTAAAGATGTTTGGTGACTAAAATATTATTTTAATAAATATATCTGTTTATTAAATCTGTTTTGTTTAAATGCACCGAAATACATTGCCTATATTCACTGAGAAATGGATAAAAATATAAATTTTCAAAATGGGGTGTACTCAATTATGCTGAGCACTGTATATACAAAATTGCTTTGGCACGCACTGAAAGAAAAGCTAGCTAAGTGATGTCAATGAAACCTTCTCATTATCAGACTCTGGCTCAAGCTAGTATTGCAAAATCAGTAGATAGACAAACATAATGCTATTTCTGTCATAACAAATCTCTGAAAAATGTATTACAGGTGGAGCTGGGGTGGAGGAAGGTCTCCAAAAACATGGTGTAGATTGCTAACACAAACAACACTGAAGTATTTGAAGGCTGAGGATAAAGCTCATTGGCTGCTGAGGTGACAGCAACCAATCACATGACTATGTTGTTGGAAGCAGATGAGAAGGACTTATCAGCCTGTATACCCAATAGATTTTCATCATTTTCTGTTTATAGCTGCTCATGAAGCCGCATGAAGTGGCAGTAGTTATTGTCTTTGGCATATCATGTCGAATTTTAATTACCAATCACTACAGGTTCAGCTAATAGTCTTCCCTAATGTTCTACTCAGCTTCTTAAAGATAATCCAGAAACAGCTCTCTTGTCTTTATACTTTTGTATTTAGGGTTGTTTGATAAATGGCATAGCAAATGCAAATGTGCAAAAAGAAGCTAGTTGTAATGCCCAATAGGGGTCTGAAGAGAGGGAGAAAACATGATCACAAAAAAACTATTTGCAGCAAAACATGTTGGTTGTAATATTATAGATGAATTAAGAGGAAGTAGTACATGATTTAAAGGGCTCCTATTTTAAGATGTAAGATAAGTTTCAGCTCAAAACACCCATCCGATTATTTACTATACAGTGTAGAATATGTCCATTTTGAGCATCAAGTGTAGTTGTTTTTGTAGTCTGTGTCTTTAAATGCATATAAGCTGGTTCTCCCCGCTTATAGAGTTGGTTAATCCCAGTTTCTTTGCAAATCCTGTACTGTAAACATGTTTATAGAAGTTACTATGTTAACAAGTTAACACGCGCCTTTCAATCAATTCAGTGGGTGGGGAAAACCGCACTCCTACGTAACGTTGCAGTGGGCCTCAAAATCACTGGGACTATTATTTTAACATCAGGAAATTTTTTAAAAAGAGACTTGTGTTTATATCGCTCCAATATGACAGTAGACACACTACACCCACACACAGTTCTGTCCAAACAGGTGTCTTTTATTATAACCATGTTCATTCTCATCTGAAAAGGACCTTACCATGGGACCAGGACCACTGCTGACATCTTGCTCAAGTTCAAGGGAATCAGAACCATGGGCCAACTCCTTTAGATCAAATCCAGCGCAGAAATTCCCTCCTGAAAGAAACAGCTCAATTACACAACATAGCAGATTAAAATATTAAAGTCGGAAAGTACATCATAACTAAATATTAAAAATAAGATTTGCACGTGTGCAGCTTCAGCCCCATGTTGCTCAATTATTCTATTAATGTTGTTATATTTTCATATTCTACCAGTAGCAAGTGGTTACAGTTTTTAATGCTTTACGTGATGAAGTATGGCTTCAGCTAAATATAACCATGCAGTGGTCTCAAACTCAATTCCTGGAGGGCCACAGCTCTGCATAGTTTAGCTCCAACGACCTCCAACTCACACCTGCTTAATAGTCTCTAGTAATCTTGAACATCTTGATTGGTTGGATCAGCTGTGTTTGATTGGAGCAAAACAGTGCAGAGCTGCGGCCCTCCAGGAATTGAGTTTGAGACCCATGGTTTACTGAGTCTCCTATGCCTATTAATGCAGATTTTTGCCAGTAGGTTTTTTAAAAAAAAAAACATTTGCTGATATGGTAAATAAATTTAAGCAGAAGTTCAACCTTTTGGGCAAACTCAAGGAGTATAACTTTAATTTTCTTCCTTTCATTTCAGTCATTTTCTATTCATTAATTGCAGCCAGTAAATTCAATATTTAAGTATAGTAATATGAAATACTTAGTTTTAGATTATTTACACCTTTTGGACCATTTAAGTCCATGTTAGTCCAATGTGGAGCTTACAATGCTGGTTTTATTAACATTTTATTATACTAAATTCCTCAAATTACAAGGGAGTTACTGTTCATTCTAATTAGGTAGTTTGCAAATTACACTTCTTCACTTCTGGGTTTTACATTGGTTATGAAAAGAAAGTGAATAACTGATGCAAATAACTGTTGCGACAGCATACTCTTTAGTAAAGAAAGAAAAACCTCTGAGAAAAAAGAAACAAGGTGCAATGTTGAAAGAAATATGATATCGCAATAATCACTCACTGGAGTTAAGCTATACTCTATAATCTTTTGTGTTGGTACATTGACTAGTAATTTATACAAACAGTTCAGTCAAATCAACCGATTCACTTCTAAACAAATACCCTTGACTGATCTGTATGAATGGATCTCAAAATCAAATTATTAATTAAAAAACAGATTTATTCTGGAGCAAAATAGAGCAATGATGCTCCGGGAAAAATAGATAACCTGCTTTCTTTGGATCTATTTTTGATGGAAAAACAGACAAAAGAGACGATGTTGAATCTAAAATGTAATGTAGATTCCCTTAACTGTTGTAAATTAAGTTCCCAATACTTCCCAACACTATCTAGAAACCACTACAACAGTGATTTGTACTGTATTTGTGACTTATGTACTTACATTATCCCAAATGTTTGAGAGAATGTTCAAATATAGAGAAATAAGCAGTTTTAACTAGTGTACACAGAGCGTGTCCTGTGTCATCATGACATAATGAGATCACTGCTATTGATTTGACCTTACAGAAAACAGGGAAACACCAAATATGTTTTAATATGCTATGCATTTTATTAGACTGCACAGAAAATTTGAACCTGATCCGAACTTTCTTTTAATGATGGATGAAAGCAATATGATTGACAAAACCCGATAGCAAATGTATTTTTTTGACGTGCAGAAAGTTTGGACAAACATTTCAGATTCAGTGTGCAATAACCTTTATTCTGCTTCATGCTATCACACTCTCAGAAATAAAGGTACGCGAGGTGTCATTGGGGTGGTACCTTTTCAAAAGGTACACATTTGTACTTAAAGGGTCCATATTGGTACCTCAAAAGTATATATTAGTACCTAAAAATTTTAACAGGAACACTTTTGTACTTTTTAGGTACTAATATGGACCGTTTAGGTACAAATTTGTACCTTTTGAAAAGGTACCACCCCAGTAACAGCTCGCGTACCTTTATTTCTGAGCGTGCATGATAAGTTTTGAAGACTTCAGCTCATCCATCAACATGATTTCTGCAGGAGTCCCATAGAATGTAATGAAGACCACAACTCCCATGATACCACACTGAGTCACAGGATCATCAAACTACACTTTTGTTGTAAATATGTGCCCTTTAGTGTCGAAAATTACAAACTGTGTCTTTAAATATGTAGGAAAACATAGTGATTAAAGTTTACTTTTTAAACAACACTGAAAAAACATCTGTTAATTAACAGTTTCTGTATTTTGTTATTCACAAGTGTTTCTATTTATTTACAGTTGTGAATTGCATTATGAGACATTGATCTCTGCTGTCGACTTTTGATGTTGAAAATTCAAAAACAAAGTGACTTATTGACATTTTTTGAAATGATAAAGTTTTTATAATCAAGTTTGAAATAATATAATGTATAAAAAAACAATATAGAGAAATTAGTCATTATAATAACAGAAAATGTCCTGGCAGTTTAGTACAAGGTTTTTGTACCATAATATGCAATACCAACCCAGACAATAGTCACATTTAACTATTTAAAATGTTAATAAAAGTCACTTTTTTTCGAATCTATCGAGGTTAAAAGTTGTTGGAAGAAAGCTCAAGGTCTCATAATGCAATTCAAAAGCATAAATAAATGAAGAAAAATAAAAACATGAATCACAAAATATGGAATTCTGCTAATTTACAGATATTTTTAAAGTGTACACTGCCTGACAAAAGTCTTGTCGTCGATCCCAGTTGTAAGAGCAACAAATAATAACTTGACTTCAAGTTGATCAGTTGGAAAAGTGGCAGAAAGTAGATTTTTCCGATTAATCATCTGTTGAACTGCATCCCAATCATCACAAACACTGCAGAAGACCTACTGGAACCCGCACGGACCCAAGATTCTCACAGAAATCTTTGGTGAAGGAAAAATCATAATTTTGGGTTACATTCAGTATTGGGGGTGTGTGAGAAATCTGCAGAGTGAATGGCAACATCAGCAGCCTGAGGTACAGTATCAAGACATTTATACTGCCCATTACATTACAAACCACAGGAGAGGGCAAATTCTTCAGCAGGATAGCGCTCCTTCTCATACTTCAGCCTCCACATCAAAGTTCCTGAAAGCAAAGAAGGTCAAGGTGCTCCAGGATTGGCCAGCCCATTTACCAGATATGAACATTATTGAGCATGTCTGGGGTAAGATGAAGGAAAAGTCATTGAAGATGAATCCAAAGAATCTTGATGAACTCTGGGAGTCCTGCGAGAACATGTTCTTTGCCATTCCAGATGACTTTATTAATAAGTTATTTGAGTCATTGCAGAGATGTATGGATGTAGTCCTCCAAGCTCATGGGAGTCATACACATTATTAATTCTTTTCCCACTGCATCATGACTTTATATTCTGTACATTATTTCTGTTAAGTGACAAGACTTTTGTCTAAGCAAAGTCAGACCTTATTGTCTTAATTAAATAATTAAAAATCAAGGCATGATCATATTTTTGGTAAAATAAGTGTAATCTAGAGGCCTTTGCCTTTCATATAAGCCACTTCTGACACCAAATGATCAACTAGAAGTTATTATTTGTTGCTCCTAAAACTTTTTTTAGGTAGTGCACACTTAAGTCTCCTTTGATATTACCTGAAAGACAATATAAAATACAATTGTGCACTCTTCTTTTTCACAAAATAAATCTAACAAAATACCAAGTGTCATTTCAAACCTTCCTCAGTGAACAATTACCAGTTAAAACGGTCTTTCAGTGTACTTGCACACACCACTGCTTGAACCCAGCAGTAAAACAGCAATTATTTATAATTTGGCTCAACGCGAACATGCCATGGACACAATTTACTTAATGGCTTCCTAATGGACTTGTAAAATGTAGACCAGAAAGTGAGATAATGTGTAATGTTCTCGATTGCATTTTAATGTCCGTTTAAAAGTCTGAGATACAGTAGATGTAAAAACAGACCTGGACCTCTGAAATAAGGGAGTTCTTGTGTGGCCGTTATCACCTCTGACACTTGTTCGTTTCTTCAAAATTTAAGCAATTACTGTCATTCTCTGTGTTGTTGACCATGTAACGCTATCTGCTGTGTTCAGTTTCTCTGGCAGGGGTCCAGGTTTAAAGTGTGAGAGAGAGTAAAACCACTCGTCTGACTGGTGATAAAGGTGATTTAGGAAATTTGAGCAGAGATGGTTGGTCCAGGTTGAACAAATTATTTCTATTGAGGGTGTGCAATTTGATGGTCGGCCATAATTGTTTTCAATGTAGTAAAATTGTCATCAGAGGCTTTGACACAACACAGGACTCTTGCAGCCATGTACTGCCCACTCAGGCAAAGACATTTATAGCCTTATACATTTTTATACATGTTTAACACATGACCCAGTAAATGTTTAATATTTACTATATACAGTGCTCAACATATGAGTGAACCCCTTTTTGAAAATGAATATTTTTTATCCATTTCTCAGTAAATATAGGTAATATATACTTACCGGCCACTTTATTAGGTACACCTGTCCAACTGCTCTTTAATGCAAATTTCTAATCAGCGAATCACATGACCTCAATGCATTTAGGCATGTAGACATGGTCAAGACGATCTGCTGCAGCTCAAACCGAGCATCAGAATGGGGAAGAAAGGGGATTTAAGTGACTTTGAACGTGGCATGATTGTTGGTCCAGACGGGCTGGTCTGAGTATTTCAGAAACTGCTGATCTACTGGGATTTTCACGCACAACCATCTCTAGGGTTTACAGAGAATGGTGTGAAAAAGAGAAAATATCCAGTGAGCAGCAGTTCTGTGGGCACAAAGGCCTTGTTGATGCCAGAGGTCAGAGGAAAATGGCCAGACTGGTTCGAGCTGATGGAAAGGCAACAGGAACTCAAATAAGCACATGTTACAACCGAGGTATGCAGAAGAGCATCTCTGAACGCACAACACGTCGAACATTGAGGCAGATGGGCTAAAGCAGCAGAAAACCACACCGGGTGCCACTCCTGTCAGCTAAGAACAGGAAACTGAAGCTACAATTCGCACAGGCTCACCAAAATTGGACAATAGAAGATGGAAAAACGTTGCCTGGTCTTATGAGTCTTGATTTCTGCTGTGACATTTGGATGGTAGGGTCAGAATTTGGCGTCAACAACATGAAAGCATGGATCCATCCTGCCTTGAATCAACAGTTCAGGCTGGTGGTGGTGGTGTAATAGTGTGGGGTATATTTTATTGGCACACTTTGGGCCCATTAGTACCAACTGGGCATTGTGTCAATGCCACAGCCTACCTGAGAATTGTTGCTGACCATGTCCATCCCTTTATGACCACTGTGCATCTTCTGATAGCTACTTCCAGTAGGGTAAGTGCCATGTCGTAAAGCATGAATCATCTCAGACTGGTTTCTTGAACATGACAATGAGTTCACTGGACTCAAATGGCCTCAACAGTCACCAGACTCAATCCAATAGAGCACCTTTGGGATGCGGTGGAACGTGAGATTCGCTTCATGGATGTGCAGCTGACAAATCTGCAGCAACTGCGTGATGCTATCATGTCAATATGGACCAAAATCTCTGAGAATATTTCCAGTACCTTGCTGAATCTACGCCATGAAGTACTAAGGCAGTTCTGAAAGCAAAGGCAGTCCAACCCGGTACTAATAAGGTGTATCTTATAAAGTGGCCGGTGACTGCATTTTGGTGCATTTGAACAAAACAGAATTATTAAACAGATATATTTATTAAAATATTATTTTAGTCTCCGAACATCTTTAGAAATAAAAATATAATGCGGTTTTATTCATGTGAAATATTACAAACTACAAAATTTCAACAACATTTTTTGTTTCTCTTCAGTTTTGCTCTTTTTTATTTTTATTTGTCTAATTTTGGATCGTTATCATAAGTTATTTTAACTCCAGATTTGGCTTCAGTACTGACTAAACTAATGTTTATGCAAAAATACATTATTGTAAAGCTTCCTATAGAAAACATTTTAATTTAAATGAGCGATTTGTAAGGATTGAACTCATATACTGCATGACGAGCACGGTGTATCAACTATCAGTAAAAACTTTGGTATAATTAAGACTGTGTAACGCTTTTAAGAGAAGCCTCTTATGCTCAGTAAGACTGTATTCATTTGATCATATTATGAAATATCTGTATTTTAACACCATGTCAGCTTCTAGATCTATTTTTATGGCAAGAAACCTTTGAGATAATGTTTTTTTTAGCTAAAATTAGTTCAACAAATTTTGGTGTAAAAAAATTCACAGATGTTTACTGGCTAAAAATTGTTCTCACTGGGCTAAAATCAGTACAAAACATGCTTCGGTGGTAGATGGTTCTAGAACATTTCTAGAATTAACAATTTAAGTGATCACATCCTAATATTACAAACTTGTGCTTCACCATTGAATGGCCTATTAATTAACTAACAAAATCAGATATGTAGGATCAGAGATATATTGATATTCTAAAATATTATTATAAATTACAAATATCTTCTTTTTTTGTTTATATATTTTTGTAATATATTTCTGTAATGACAAATCTGTATTTTAAATTTTCAATGTCACAACATATTTTTTTATTCTAATATGTGCTCAGTTACTATTAGCTATTTTTGGTGGTTATTTGTAAAGGTTCTTAATATAGTTTCAATGTTGAATTTTTTTAATGTTCAGTATATTTGTGGAAGCCATTATGCATATTTTCAGAGATTTTTAATTAATAGAAAATTTTATAGATAATCACATATTTCTGGTCTTACATTACAAGTGTTATATTATCCCTAATCTTGCATTGAATATATTCTTCCTGAATTAAAGTTCCCTTTGTTGGTATGTTTGTTTTTAAAAATGTACCCTAAACCTGATAATGGTAGAGTATTACTGTTTCTTGATACAATGAATGATCATGTGACAGTAAAGACTAGAGTAATCATGTTAAAAAATAAATACATAAATAAAATACATCTTATTGAAATTGAAAACAGATTAAAAGTTGTTTTAACTAATTATTTTTCACTTTTGATTTCACAGCAAAAAAATGTATTCATTAAGAAATTGGTTATAAACTAACTCGGCTTTACAATTCATAACACCAACTTTAACATGAAATCACTTCTAAAGTGTTTAATAATTTTAGAATTAAATTCAACAATCATTCAAAACAATTGAATCAAATACAACTTTTGATTCTATAATATATTACAGCTAATGTGAACTAACCACAGCAAATAAATACGTTGGCTCAGTGATTAGCAGCAAGAAGGTCGCTGGTTCGAGTCCCGGCTGTGCCAGCATTTCTGTGTGGAGTTTGCATGTTCTCCCAATGTTTGCGTGGGTTTCCTCCAAGCGCTCCGGTTTGCCCCCACAGTCCAATGACATGCGCTATAGGTGAATTGGATGAACTTATTGAATCGTAGTGTATGAGTTTGTGTGTGAATGTGAGTGTGTATGAGTATTTTCCAGTACTGGGTGGCGGCTGGAAGTGCATCCGTTGCGTAAAACATATGCCGGAATAGTTGGTGGTTCATTACATTGTGGCGACCCCTTATAAATAAGCGACTAAGCTGAAGGAAAATGAATGAATGAATGAATGAATGTACAGTATTGCACATTCATTTCTAATGTTAGTTAAATTTAGCCTACGTAATGAACTCTTGAACTCATGAATTTTTACTGCAAGTCAGACAACAACATCAAACTTAAATTTGATCATCACTTGACATCAAATATACACCAAGTCAGTCCACTTAATTTCATCCACGTGATTATTAATGCGTAAATCATGTGTAACTTACCCACTCCATACACCACTGCCACATTAAGGCTGTTGTCCTGGTCAAAGGCTGACAGCTCCTCGGTCAGTCTCCGAGCAGTCTCTCGATTCACTGCATTACGTGCCTCAGGACGGTTTATCCCAATAAGCATCACTGTACCCCTTCTCTCAGAAACCACTGGGCCATTAGTACCTGTCACAATCATAGGAGTGAACATACATTAATGTAAAAGTAATCTGTTGAAATTTGCCTTACATACAGTAGAAAGAGATTTAAAAAAAACAATAGATAGATAGATAGATAGATAGATAGATAGATAGATAGATAGATAGATAGATAGATAGATAGATAGATAGATAGATAGATAGATAGATAGATAGATAGATAGATAATATGTAGTCTGTTTCTGATTACAAATTGCATGATGAAAAGTGTTAATATAAGTGTTAATATAATTTGATTACTTATTGTAGGTAATGTGTTCCAACAATTTTTAGATTACTTTCAGATTATAGATAGATGTGTATAAATACATATTTATTCAGCTTTTTATATTAAAGTGATATTATTAAATAATTATTTTAGATTATTTAAGTAAAGGTTTATTTATATAGCACCTTTCCCAGACATTGAGTCGCAAAGTGCTTTACAATAAGAGAAAACAACTAAAAGAACACATGACAATAAAAGAAGACATGTTGAAACATATTAAAACTAATTAAAAATCTAAATATAGAAACACTAATACTGTTAATTAAAACTGGAAAACCAAATGTATCTAAAAATTCACTGTAAGATAATAAATTACCCTATTAATTTTAGAAGTTGTCGAACTAATACAATATCATTTTCATGCCAATTTTGGAAGAAGAGATATTTATTTTTATATTGAATACATCTATTATTCCAAATAATATACTAATATGGGGGGAAATTGTGCTTAAATACCAGCATTCAGGCCAATAAAGCTTGTTTGTGAAATTTAGCTAATTTCACTGGAAGTTTGTCAAGTTTAAAAACACATCTCAAAAGAAATTCTATACCCTTCATCATGTCAACAACGTGTTTTGGAAAAGTATACCACATACTGTCCTTCGTTTAATAGAAATTATGGTTCGACTAGCTCTGTGCATTGCGTCACATTTCTGCTTTAGTTTCTATACGCCCTAAATATGTTAATAAGTTCAGTCGTAACGATATGCTTCTAAATAATCTTTCCTTTCAAGCTACATGAACACCGGGTAACATATGTCGTCTATAACTGGAACTAATCAATATTGAAAGCTATTCACCCATTGCAATGTTGCTGAAGTCCAACTCAGTTTATAAGAGTCTCAGGTGAAGTTATTTGATTGGTCAGAAGTGAACATCACAGTCCCCTCATACGTTCACAGGCGTTTCTGAATGTGTGGGTGTTTTCAAACTGATGATTTTTTTCTATATCATGCAATGAAAATGATCTCCATTCCCAACCCCACGCCTAACATTACCTGAACCCAATCAGGTGACATGGTGCCAGAACGCCCCTCCATTTTGGCCTCGCCTACCGGTCTGGTTACTCCTACTACTTTCCTACAGACCTGTACCGAGCTCGACCAAAGTCCAAACTTTAAGTTTATGCTGACCTCTACCGACAAAGGCGGAAACTTTGTTTTTACGTTACCTGAGCTAGTAGTTTTTCTTTCTTCGTTTAAAGTGCTGCTGTTAAATCTTTGCCCTTTCACTGAGTTTAAACTCAGGATCGCCCTCCTAAAGGCACCATTAGCTGACATTCTCCCTAAAGCTAAAGCCATAATTAAGGAGAAACTGGTAACGTATGTCTCATCTGCGTTTTTCCTAGTTTAAAGTGGTATATTGCGTCAAACTTCACTGTTTTATTACAAGAAATAATAATAATAATAAAAACCGACACTTCAGAGTTCAGAATGCCAAATTAAAAGTCACTCAGAAAACGGCATTAATTCAATTCAGTTACGTTTATATGTATGTTGTTTCACTATAATTATTGCTTTAAAGCCGCTTTACAAAAGATGCTCATTATTATATTAGAATGACATTCAGAAAAATTAAGGTTATTCGTGTCATTACTAACGCATGTATAAATTACATTATTGCAGTGTTTCTAAACCACGTTCCTGGAGGACCACCAACACTGCATGTTTTGGATGTCCCCTTTGTCTGTCACGCCCATTGCAGGTCTTTCAGTCTCTGCTAATGAGCAGAGCACTGTTGATGTACATTGCACTGAAAATGTACAGAGCTAGTGGTCCTCCAGGTACGTGGTTGAGAAATACTGCATTAATGTATGTAGAGAATGCGCTCTCAATCACAAAAAAAATATTTATTCATTCATTTTCTGTACAGCTTTGTCCCTTTATTTTTCAGGGGTTACCACAGCAGAATGAACCTCCAACTTATCCATAATAAGTTTTACGCAGCAGATGACCTTTCAGTCGCAACCCAACACTGGGAAATACACTCATTCATACTCATACACTACTCCATTTTAGTTTATTCAATTCACCTATTGTATGTATTTGGACTTGTGGAGGAAACCGGAGCAGCCGGAGGAAACCCACGCAAACACTGGGAGAAACTCCACAACGGAATGCCAACTGACTCGAACCAATGACCTTCTTGCTGTGAGGCAACAGTTCTAACCACTAAGCCACTGTGTCGCAGTTTTAACGTAATATTAAGCGCAATAAATGCGTTCAATCTTTGTGTGTATCATCCAGATAAAGTTTTAGTTTATTTATTTATGTTTAATATTAGTTACTATTTTCTTCTGATATTTAGCGGGACCTTTATTTTGAAATCTTCCCCTGACCCGGATGTTTAAATACGATCCATCCTCAACATGCCTCTCAATCATTTCGTGTTTTTTCGTTTGTTTTGAAGGTAAAATGTTGGCTTTTCTTTCAAAATTACGTAAACCAAACGCAGAAGAGATGCTTTAAGTACTACCTGGTCGTCATTCAATTCAGTTAATGCTGTATTTCCATGGACTAATCTGATGTATGAGGATACTGACGCTTTATGGTCCAGTTCACGAGAAGTTTACTCGTAAACACCACAGTAATCCCGTGCAAGTGATAACGTTATTCAATTGAAGTACAACCCAGAGGAGGACTTTTGTCAGTTTCCCCCCTGCTGCTCATAATGTCTTTAGCGGGTGCGCTGTGGTTTGCAGTTCAGGATGATTTATTAACAAACGGTGTATGTAACAACACAACATCATCCAACATCAGCAACATAAAACCAGACAAACAGCTCAGCACCAGTGAGCCCTTCTCTCCTCCCGAGAGCCACTCTGTACTGAGCGGACTGGACGATCACTTTCTTTCACGGTGGTTACATCTCAACCGACAGTGTCTGCGGTTCATCGTCGATTTCATCCAGGCCCGTTTTAAAAAAGACATATTTGCGTCTAGCCACAAGCCGAACTTGACAGAGGCCAACATCCTGGCCGCACTCGCCTACTACGCACAGGGGTCTCTGCCAAATAAAGTCACAGACCGTCTGCGAATCGATCAGAAAACAGCATGCGAGGCGGTGAAGGCCACCACCAAACTCTTATCAGACTTGACCCGCGAATTCATCACATTCCCGAACAGTTATAACGACCGCATGGGTGCCGCACAAGCCTTCAAGAACCTGAGCGGAATCCCGCATGTGGTGGGAGTGTTGGGGTATATGCACATAAGGGTGAGACCCCCCGTCTTGGAGGAACGCATGTATGTGAATACTCTGGGTTATCATTCAATCATGGTGCAGGTCATATTCGACGCGGATGGGAATCTCTTTAGTTTGGAGCAGTGCTGTCCTGGAGGAACTCCTGAACACTCTGTTTGGGAAAACTCGGACATTGGCAGACAGTTCAGCATATTTCAACACGGTCATACGTGGATCATTGGTAAGAACCATTGGAAAAACGAATTAACCTTTGATTTTCTTATTTTTCCTCAAATCCTCAAACCATCCCTACTGAAAAATCGACCAGCCTGGTTTTAGTGGGGTTTTGGCCATTTCCAGGCTGGTTTCCATTTCCAGGCTGGTTTCCAGTCATTTCCAGCCGGGTCTTAGTTGGTCAGGCTGGAAAATGACCAGCTAAAACCAGCTTGACCAGCCAAAATCAGCTATGTCCAGCTTAAACCAGGCTGGTCAAAATGGCCAAAACCCCTCTAAAACCAGGCTGGTCGACCAGCTAAAACCAGCCAACCAGCCTAGGCTGGTTTAAGCTGGATTTTTCAGCTGGGATAGGTCAGGGGTTCCCAAACTTTTCAGCCAACGACCCCCAAAATAAATAGTGGTAAACTTTGTTTTATATTCAGACATTCTCCTTTATAATATAATTTCAGAAAAGTATTCTTTGCAAAATCTAAATAGGGAAATCATATTAGCAGCCAATGATTATCAAAGTACAGCATTGTTTACAGTCTATTAGATAGTGCTAATGTTGTTTTAAAGTCATATTTGTATGCTAACTCTGATCGAATATTCAAATTAGCATGGTAAACAATATAGACGGTTAAATGAACTAATATAAAACCAACTTTACCTCAATCCAAAATAACAATTCCAGTGACATTGAGGTAAATTTGGTTTTATACTCACATATTAGTTCATTTAACGGTCCCTGTATTGTTTACCATGCTAATTTAAATGTTGAGTCTGAAAATCGCATGCAAGTATGACTTCAAAACAACATTAGCACTATTTAATTGATTGTAAACAGTGTTGTATGTTGTTAGTTATTGTCTGTTAATATGATTTCCCCATTTAGAATTTGAAACAATACTTTTCTGAAATTATATTATTAAGGAGAAAGTCTGAATGTGTGAATATAAAACCAACTTTACTTCAATGCCAGTGACTCGCGACTAGGCATGAGCCGATATAAGATTCTGACATTATGATAACCTTAGATACAAATTTACGATATTGAGATTACACCTTTAAAATATGTTCCTTTTAAATGTCTGGGTAAAAACAAAAACTTTTTTCCCCTTTGAACACAATCTTTTTTATTTTGAGAAACTTTTCAAACATTTTGGAGCCGTAAACATGTCAGCAGGGTTCATACGGTCATGGAAAACCTGGAAAAGTCATGGAATTTTGACATGGTATTTTCCAGGCCTGGAAAAGTTTTGGAAAAACAGAAAAGGCCACAAAGTTTTGGAAAAGTCATGGAAATTACATTTACATTTAGTCATTTAGCAGACGTTTTCGTCAAAGCGACTTACACTAGAGCTTGTACTTGCGAAATTCTGTTGTATGGCGCTGTGAAAAGGGGTGGTATTAAACAACATGATAAGATGTTAATAAAAGTGAGTGATTGCTCCATATTTTATAATTTCTTATTTGAAATTATTTTCTATTGGTCAATCATGTGATGTGATTTCGCAGGTAAGAATTCACCAAACTTGAGTCTTTGAATGCAGTGAAATGCGAAACTTGTCGCACATGCTTGCGTTTCAGGTCTGCTGCATTCAGATGCCTATGAATGGAAGTCTGTAGAGCGAGAAGTGCAGTGTGATCGCAGCTTTACAATAGAAGTGGCTTTACCTACTATAGTTTAACAAACTATTAACATCATCTAAAATTAGTTCGACAAATATCTGTATTCTGGAATGGAGGTTAGTTGTCTTTTTTTCTTGGCCAAAAACATGGTCTCTCATAATTAGTGCTGTGTAAGCATCATCTATTTTACATAGATATAAACATAAATAAAACACAAAACAATCTCTTTAGTTTCTATGATATGCTGTAATAAATTTAAAGTTCATTGTTTTTTTAATGATTTACCACGTATATGGAGACATTACATGAAACATTAGGTCATGAAAATTGACTTGAACGTCATGGAATTTTTGTAGCAATAATATATATGAACCCTGTGTCCGGCTTAATAATTCAAATGAATCATTGACTTCTGTCTTCATTAGTTTCAAAAACACAGAATTCTT
This sequence comes from Danio aesculapii, assembly GCF_903798145.1. Taxonomy (NCBI): domain Eukaryota; kingdom Metazoa; phylum Chordata; class Actinopteri; order Cypriniformes; family Danionidae; genus Danio; species Danio aesculapii. Next base: position 33,988,838 of record NC_079458.1, read on the forward strand.
TCAACTTGAAAAGACGTGTTTGGAGTTCTTTTCAGCTGGACATACCATTCTCCTAAAAAACGTATAACATAGGAACAGTATAGCAGAAAATTGTGGCGGTTTTAAAAACTTGACTTTTTCCGAACCACGGTATACCTTGAAAATGGTTGTCATCGCATGCCTACTCATGACCCCCACTAATTTTAGATGTGGTTGTAACGTTAAACATAAATGTTGAATACAACAGGGTTCATACGGTCATGGAAAACCTGGAAAAGTCATGGAATTTTGACATGGCATTTTCCAGGCCTGGAAAAGTTTTGGAAAAACAGAAAAACCCACAAAGTTTTGGAAAAGTCATGGAAATGACATTTGCATTCAGTCATTTAGCAGACATTTTTGTCTAAAGCAACTTAAGCTGTGGTCACACTAGAGCTTGTGCTTGCGAAATTCTGTCGTATGGCGCCGCGAAAAGGGGTGGTATTAAACAACATGATTTGACGTTAATAAAAATGATTGCTCCATATTTTTAATTTCTTATTTAAATTATCTTCTATTGGTCTAACACAATCATGGGATGTGATTTCGTAGGTAAGAATTCACCAAGCTTGAACTTTCGAATGCAGTGAAATGCGAAACTTGTCGCACATGCTTGCGTTTCAGGTCTGCCGCATTCGCATGAATGGAAGTCTATAGAGCGAATAGTGCAGTGTGATCGCAGCTTTACAATAGAAGTGGCTTTACCTACTATAGTTTAACAAACTATTAACATCATCTAAAATAAGTTCGACAAATATCTGTATTCTGGAATGGAGGTTAGTTGTCTTCTTTTCTTGGCCAAAAACATGGTCTCTCATAATTAGTGCTGTGTAAGCATCATCTATTTTACATAGATATAAAAAATAAATAAAACACAAAACAATCTCTTTAGTTTCTATGATATGCTGTAATAAATTTAAACATTCATTGTTTTTATGATTTACTACCTATACGTAGACATTACATGAAACATTTGGTCATGAAAATTTACTTTAAAGGACAGCAGGGGATGGATACAAGCATTTTTCATTCTTAAGATGAGTTTGGAGGCACATTTATGTGGCCAGATGTACATTGATCTGTTTCACAAATACCAAGTGTAAACATTGAAACTGGGGTCATTATCAGATGCCTCATCGACTCTCTCTTTTTCCCCCACAGGTAGCCCAGCTCTTCTAGGATGTGGACATGTTTTGACCCCCGTGGAGACCATTCGTATAAAAAGCAATGCGGCCGTGCACTTTAACAAAGCACACGCTCAACTATACAACAGTTCGCAGCATGTCTTTGGTAGTTTGAAAAGCCGTTTCCAATGCCTGCAAGACTTCGGCTCCATCCAGTCACCCGAGTCGGTGGCATGCATGATCAGAGCCTGCTGCGTCCTGCACAACATCAGCAAGAAGTTCTCCGTGCCGTTACCTGCGGATTTTAGCTTGGAGCCGCTCCATCCGCCGTCAGAAGTGCTCAGCATCATGGCAGAGCAGCAGTTTGACTACATGGAAGACACTAAAGATGAAATGATAGAAATGTTTTTTAACACTACAGAAAACGAGGATGAATCTGATGCGACCAGATCTATGAAAGAATACTTATGATCGCAAAACAAAAGTCTGAAACCATTAGTATTTCAACTATGCTAAGTGAAATAAACAGACATACGCATGCTGATGCCAGCCAGTTGGTTATGTACACAAGCTTTATTCGTTAATTACACAGTTGATTCAAATAAGTTAATGCTAATTCGCTAACATTCGTCAACAAGTGATATGAATAAAAAAAAACGTTTGGAAGGCTATAAAAATTAGCTCATTTAATACTACAAGTTCGTTACATGAAAAAGTACTCCAGTAGTACCGTGGTTCAGTGAGGCTAACAATAGGTGCTGCTTTGGATTTAAATACAGGTTGGGTGAACATTGACTAGGCAATATTGAATGGCTGAAGAGTTGTCAGCCACGAAAGGCAGTATTAGAAATATGGAGTTTATTACCAATATGTAATGCAAAATTATTTTTCACCCAACTTGTATATACCAAAATCAAGGAACTGTCATGGATGCGTCCACGATGTTGTTCTTACCACATGTTGTTCACATTTTCTTTTACACATTTAAGTTGATTACTTGCTTTTTTCTGAAGACAACATGTTTGTGCAATACAGTAATACATGTGTATTTCCTAGTTTGTAGCTTTTGCTTTGAGCGGCATAACCATAAATGGTGTGGTTTTTCATTCAAGATGGTGGTTTATGTTTCAGCTCTTACTAAAGTGACTTTCAGTGCAAAAAAGAATTTCATTACTGGTGAAAACAACATAAAATAGATATGTTCATTAGTATGCAATATAAAAATACTCAAATATGTGGTCACATTTACTCAAAAAGAAGTGGTTTAAATTCAGTCATTTCAGAGATTTAAAGATCAAGGGCCCTATCCCTATCATCCACCCAACGCAAGACATGTATGGCGCGATTTGTTGCTGCTTTCAGATCAGCGCAACCCTAATTTTCACGTTTTGCGCCACATTGTTTAAGTAGCAAATCCATTTGTGCCACTTTGTGGACTTATGGGTGTGCTGGTCTGAAAAGGAGGTGTGTTAAGGTGTATTTTTGACGTGTTGCTGTTTTGAGGAACTGAAATAGACTGCGCCATTGACCAACTAAAACCTGGTCTAAAGTCCAGCGCAGAGCACTTTAGTTATGCACCTATGCAGGTCCAAAAGTGTACACATTACTTAATGCAGACAGCAATAGTCAAATATCTTTACATATGACAACAAATTTAAGGTTTAAAATGTTACAAAAATTATTTTCTTCTGCAGAAATATAAAAAAACACTACCTCCATGCCTTCACCTCTGGGGTTTTTTTTCCAGTTTATTCATGATAATTTGCATTTGTATAATGTTATTATGCTTAGTATTATTTAATATATGCATATTTATATTTGTTTTAATAAAAACAACTTTAGATCCGAGTTTTGGAGACATTTGCAATACCATATGGGGGTACCATATACCATAGGAATAGGATTTGTGTTTGTTTGTGTTATTGTTCATTTATTCATTTGGTGGAAATTAGAACTGAACTTAGAAATAGTTTTGAGACAAATCTTTGCGCTTATCAAATGAAATTAAATATGGAGGCTAATGGATGTCCTCAACTGGAGTTTGCAACACTGTTTTCTTATCCCTGAAAGTAAAAGAGTAAAGAGTAGAGGTAAAGTAAAGAGAAAGTAAATAGGCTGAATGTGGAGGAGGCTCGTTCTTTTTCCTCGCACTGCTGATAGTCTGTTTTTTCGCTAGCGAATCGTTCAGTTTTGCTACTTACAAAGTCCGCCCCGTAAATAGAAAATGCGCCATGGTGTGACGCAACTGACTCTTATAGGGAATGTGAGATGAGACTCTGATTGGTTTAATACACGTTATACTCAAAACACACCCATAACTCTTTAAGAGAATAAGCACAACCCTGTTAGACCATGTGCCGGGGCGCAAACCATATTTTTCTGTCCTTAAAATAGCAAAAGTGGATTCAAACATGCCCTCAATGCTTTTGTGCCATGCGCTTTAGACTTTGTGCCTATCATTAAAAAAGAGCCCCAAACGTTATGTGAAGCGTTTCCAGACATCTATTTCACAATTTGATTAGTTTATGAATAGGAATTGTTTATGCATCTTAATTTAGAATTGGCAATAGTCAATGTAATTGTTGCCCACAAAATGTACCTGAAATTGTGACAGCGGTTTATACCATAGTTTTGATAATTTTCGCACAAATTTTAGACATTATAATACAAGCAAATAAGAATATGACAACGAACTTTAATCCTACTTTACAACAGGATCAAAGTCACATGAATTTCCTGAGTTGTCCAACAATAAAAACAGCTTTTTTTTTTGTTAAAACGGTATCTGCAGGGTCATAAGATGTCTTAAATTTCAAAAACTAGATTTTTGGCCTTAAAAAAAGTGTTAAATTCACTGAATTGTCTTGTAGGTATTAAATAATTAAGAAAATGGTCTTAATTTTCCTTTGTTTATGTAAAGCTATCAATACAATAACAATACATCTTACCAAAACTCTTCATAACTAATATTATCTGTCGTGCATACATTTAGATTTTAAAGATTTCTTTTTAGTTAATCTTAAAAATTGTATGTATAGGGACTGATTGTTTTGATACATTATTTAAAATATGTGGCTACGAAATTACTAATTAGAATTAGTTTTTTATGGGGCAAGTAAAATTTTTTTGGATTATAAGTGCTTAGCCATATATAAGTCTGAAATTTCTTTTTTATGGTCTTAAAAGTCTTACATTTAACTGAATGAAACCTGCAGAAACCTTGTAAGAGTAAAAAAAATTTGCTTGCAACATTTAGCTTTAACCTTTTTTAGTGATTTCAGCTTCCTCATACAGTTTCTTAGCATTAACAATACACTATTCAACATAATTCAATACAGTAATATTTCATGAGTAAATTACAATAGTAAAAGCCAGCACCTTCAAGTATTGTATGCTTTACAGTTTACATTTTTGGTATGGTTTAACTTGGTCACAGTGGTTGACCAAAATGATATGACCATAATTTAATATTAAAATCTGATTAGTAATACAAAATTATACACAATGATCAAAAGAATCAATACAGCTCTTTTCATATAGATTCACAGTTTAGTTGATTTTAAATAGACTCTCATTTAAATACTAGCTAAACATTCTCATTGTTAAAAAGCTTTGTGCAAAACAAGCAGCACTAAGTACAGCTCAATGAAATGATCCATAAACTTTATCAAGCAAAATATATATATATATTTATATCAAGAAACAAGGCCATATACACAAATATATATTCATAAAGACTGGCAGTTCAGTTTAAATGGTAAACTCATATCATTTAATAGCTCAGGGTTAAAATGCCACGTCTTTCATTAGTAATCAGCGATTTAGAATAAGGAATGTTTGGATCGTCTATGAGTTCAGTGATTATTTATGGAATGAGACCACTTGACAAGAAAGTGGGAGATATTTCATTCTAGGTGTTAAAAGACTTGTTGAAAATATAGTAATTTGGCTTGAAGATTATCTGAACTTGGCATTTCTTTCTGCATTATACCAACAAACATTATTCATGCATGGTTTTGATAAACAAAACAAAAAAGTGCTTAATTCATGTGTTGCTTGAATTTTCAAATTCTTTTAAAGCCATTGCATTGACATAGATTGTGTCAGTGTTTTGATAAATGGGTTCAGACTGCGGCGCAAACTTGGGTTGCAAAGAGTCCAGGATGCACTGGTGCAGGAACACATACTGAGACTGTAAGAAAAGATGAGAAGCATAATACAGTTTAAAAGAGTATAACATGTCTGCAGTGTCTTAATATTTCATAATGCCCATAATAATCATCATCACAAAATACATCCTGACCAAAGAATACTAAAAAGATCTGTTGGCCAAGGAGCCATTGGAAGCAGGCCTAGCTTAGACTGTATTTTACTATGAATTTTGGATGCTGCTTTTAAACCTCAAAATGTTTTTGTAGAATGTACGGTAACATTATCGACTGTGAAGGACTTACAGGTTGAATAAAAGTACAAAAGATGAATTTATAAACAGTGTTGCCAACCAAAAGTGACAGTATATATATATATATATATATATATATATATATATATATATATATATATATATATATATATATATATATATATATACACACACCCACACTCACGAACCACTTTATTAGGTACACCTGTCCAACTGCTCGTTAACGCAAATTTCTAATCAGCCAATCACATGGCAGCAATTTAATGCATTTAGGCATGTAGACATGGTCAAGACGATCCGCTGCAGTTCAAACTGAGCATCAGAATGGTGTAAAGGTGATTTAAGTGACTTTAAACGTGGCATGGTTGTTGGTGCCTGACAGGCTGGTCTGAAGATTTAATAGATTTTTTTATGCAAAACCATCTCTAGGGTTTACAGAGAATGGTGTGAAAAAGAAAATATCCAGTGAGCGGCAGTTCTGTGGGCACATATGTCTTGTTGATGACAGAGGAGAATGGCCAGACTGGTTCCAGCTGACAGAAAGGCAACAGTAACTCAAAAAAAAAACACTTGTTACAACCAAGGTGTGCAGAACAGCATCTCTGAATCCACAACACGTCCAATCTTGAGATGCATGGGCTGCAGCAGCAGAAGACCACACCAGGTGCCTTTCTTGTCAGCTAAGAACAAGAAACTGAGGCTACAATTCGCACAGGCTCCCCAAAATTGGACAATAGAAGATTGGAAAAACATTGCCTGGTCTGATGAGTCTCAATTTCTGCTGCCGAGTACATTCACTGTACTCAAATGGCCTCTACAATCACCTGATGTCAGTCCAATAGAGCACATTTGGTATGTGGTGGAACGGGAGATTCCCGTCATAGATGTGCAGCCGACAAATCTGCAGCAAATGCGTGATGCTATCATGTCAATATGGACCAAAATCTCAGAGTAATATTTCTAGTACCTTGTTGAATCTATGCCATGAAGGATTAAGGCAGTTCTGAGGTCAGAAAGGAGTCCAACTCGATACTAGTAAGGTGTACCTAATAAAGTGGCCGGTGAGTGTATATAAACCGTTTATAGACTTTTTATTTCTCCCAAATAGTTCATAGCTCATGGTTTTTGATTTTTTTTTTTTTTTTTAATTTATTTATTTTTTATATTTTTCTTCAAAATATCAACTTAATATCATGCAATCATTAAATTAATGCTGAAAAGGAAACTTTTGAAAAAAAAAAAAGGATTCTAAAATTATTTTAGTGGTATTCTAGCATTATTTAAGGATCTTTGTAAGTTAAAAAAATAAATAAAGAGTGAGTCACCAAAAATTCCACCCTGATATTTTTTAATCCCTCCTACAATAATAAATGGCTTTTATCATTATGGACCCAAACGTTGTACCTCAGTTTGCACCATAAGTGGCCGGTTGAGTCTCATTTCCTGGACAAATGCTGCAACACCCACTGCCTTCTCTCTGTTCAGCTGCTGCAGCAGGACGTCCAGTGCAATCAGCGTCCCTGTTCGGCCCACTCCAGCACTAGAGAATACAAGAAAAGAAAGAAATATTTAACGTGGTTAATATGGTTTGTTATTAATGCTTACTCTTTCTGTTGCTCATCATCAGTGTCATTATTCATGTTTTATGATCACCTGCAGTGTACAACTGTTGGTCCTGTAGAGAAGTGGCTCTCTATGTGCTGACGGATAATTTCTCTGAATTGGATCAGCTCTTCTGTCCCCCGGGGAACGCCATGATCCGGCCATGCTGTGAAGTGGAAGTGACGCACTGTTCGCGTCTCCGAGGTCATTTTCTATTATGCACAAAGAGTTAAACAGATTGTATTAGGGGACCTGGCAAGGGATGCTTAGAGTTACAGTATATTTATAATAAATACTCTCAGAAAAATTTGTACTGTGAAATCACACACATCTATATTTGAACAGAAGTTGACTGTTCTAATGTTTATGGGGCACTTAAAACTGCTGTTAAATGGTTAGTTCACGCAAAACATTATGAATTACTCACTCTCATGTTGTTCCAATTCCTTGAGATCGTCTTTAGAGCAAAGTTAAGTTATTTTAGATGAAATCAGAGAGCTCTCTGACCCTCATAGTCAGCAATGAGACGCTCAAAGTCCAGAAAAGGGAGCAAAGGCATTGTCAAAACATTCTGAAGCAACTACAATTATCTTTCTTCACCAATGTCTTCTTATTTTTCTTGTCAGCTCATCAGGCTGTGCGTTTACTATAGGCAAAACTACATATTGCCATTAGAGTCCGCAATGCAATATGTAAGTATCATATTGCCCATAGTAGACGCACACCGAGACCGGATGTGGCATAGGTGAATAATGTTGTTTTTACATTTTTTGGAACACAAAATTTGTTTGAAACACAAAACACCATGCTTTTTGGTTCCTTTTCTGGACTTTGATTGTCTCAGGACTGTTGCTGTCTTTGTTGGATGAGGGAGCTCTCTGATTTAGTCTTAAAGGGCACCTATTTTTCCCCCTTTGCGAGATGTAAAATAAGCCTTTGGTGTCTCCAGAATGTGTCTGTAAAGTTTCTGCTCGAAATACCCATCAGATATTTTATTGTAGCCTCCAGAATCTGCACATTTTGGTGTCTGAATATATTGTAGCTGTTTTTGTAGGCTGTGGCTTTAAATGCGAATGAGCTGCTTCCCATGTGCTTGTCTGCTTCTCATCATGCGTTATGTCAGATAAACAGCAGTCAGTGACAGACAAGCTCTGATGAAGCTGAAATACAGCTCATTAGTCAAAAATACCAAGTAAGTTTATTCAAGCCTTTCTGAAATGATGAGTCTCACACAAATATCTCTGGCAGTACACGCACACATACATATTAGCGTTTACGACTGAAAAATGACCAGCTAAAACCAGCTTTACCACCCTAGCCAGGCTGGGAGGCCAGCCAAAACCAGCTATGTCCAGCTTAAACCAAGCTGGATTTAGCTGGTCATTTTCCAGCCTGACCAGCTAAGACCAGGCTGGAAATGGCTGGAAACCAGCCTGGAAATGGCCAAAACCCCTCTAAAACCAGGCTGGTCAACCAGCTAAAACCAGCCAACCAGCCTAGGCTGGTTTAAGCTGGATTTTTCAGCAAGGAAATAATCTGGATACATTTGAAAACAGTGTTTTCATCTAAAAATACTCCATGTCCACAGTATCATCTTCAGTTCTTTCCGTCATCCACACTAAAATGACTGAAAACACTTTCATTCTGTACTGCGAATGCGTACAGACATAGGACACTTATACTTGCATCATATGTGTTCATTTAATTTCGGTCTCTTTGGAAAATGTTGCAAGTGTCATCTGCTTCTGTTGCTGAACAACAGTAAACATTCTGTGTCCTTTAATAACTGCATGTTTTGGATGTCTCCTTTGTCTGTTACACCCATCACAGGTCTTTCAGTCTCTGCTAATGAGCTGATGATCTGAATCAGGTGCGTTTGTTTAAGGAGAAACGAAAAATGTGCAGAGCTTGTGATCCTCCAGGATCATGGTTGAAAAACACATGCCTAGAGTATGGTCATTTGTGTTCCAAAGATGGAATAAGGTCTCAGGGGATTTTAACAACATGAGGGTGAGTGATTAATAACAGAATTTTCAGATTTGAGTTAACTAAACCTTTAGGTCTAACTGTTTCAAGGGTCTCAAAACAGTGCTAAAACACACTCTGTACTGTTGTACTTCTAAAAAAAATCATGATCACTGCAGTGTTTTTTGACTGTAACTTTTGAAAGATGAAAGAGTAACTTAGTGAGAATAATAATCAATTATAACTTGGTAGAAACGGCTTACATTTTTTACATTAAATTCTCGCAAGGTCCAACTTTGAGATTTATTCTCTGATTTTACTGTGACAAGCAGGTTTTCGTAGAGACATGGGGTGTAGTCCAGTGGCCAGTACTGTTCACACTTGACCTGGAGAAGTTAAATCAGAAAGAGAACAAACTCCATCAGGTACATATGGCAATTATTATTTACCTTAAAAGAAAACTTGAACTCTTAAAGCTACGGTCACACTGGGCTTTGTGTGTGCGAAATTCTGTCGTATGGCGCTGCGAAAAGGGGCGGGATTAAACAAGATGATTAACCATTAAAAAAGCCAAGTTTCTGTCCAGAGAGGTCCTGTTTTGATCCTCGATTGGTCTCACGCAGTCAAGTGATGCGATTTCGCAGGTCAGAGTTCACCAACCTTGAACTTTGCACAGCAGCGAACGGCGAAACTTGACGCATGAACTTGCAATTCCTGTCTGACGCATTCGCGTGTGTATGAATGGAAGTCTATGGGAGGAAAAGCCCAGTGTGACCGCAGCTTCAGGTTCACAATTTCTTTACATATCAAAAAGAAACAATGTTATTTGAACAATTACACCTTTTTGAGTCTTGGATGTGACAATTTTTTAATTATTATTAGTTATGTAGAAATCCAAGCACCACAAAACTGCTCATCCCCACAGCAATGTACAGAGAGATCGTGCTTTATTTTTGAGGACAAAAACGGGTTATTCCTACATTTTAAATACAACATTGTATTCATAATCAAATATATGATGTAAATGACAAAAAACAACAACTAAATGCTGAGTAAATATTACATAATATATAAATAATAGAGTTCCAAAATGGTGTGAGCAATACAATAGTATACAATGTAAACAGATGCAATATACAAGCTGTGTAATACTCATGACATTGCCTTACCCTTCCACCTTCAGTACAGTTGGTTACCATGACAATAGTCGATGACTTTTTCTCCCACACCATTCTCCAGAAGTCATTGACAGTGGACGGCAGTGGACCTTGAGCAGCTATGTATTCTCTAGTTGCATTTCCATATCCCTGATACATTGAAGATACAATAGATGAATAGTGTCTTGTGAGTTGATTCAGATCGAAAAATACTAAAGAAAATAATGAAGTTTTCTTGTAGTTTTAGAAGTTAGTACTCCACTACAATTCACAAATTCATTTATAATCAATTTATATTATGTAGTGTATATTTTACAACTTACAGGCATGTAGTTAGCATTGATGTAATCAGAATCACCCGCTTTATTTATGGTAAGATGCACTCTAGAGGTGTCATCTAAAGAGAGAGAAGTATAAATGACCTTTTATGAGACAATTATTTTAAAGAGTCCCTATTATTGGTTTTTAAAAATGACTTTCCATGCAGTGTGTAACACAGATATAAGTGAATGAAAACATCCAGATAAGGCTTAAATTTGAAAGTGCACCATGTTTAAAACTATTGATGCATCTGTAAAAGAGCCGACTCATAGTGGTTCGAATGAATCGCAGATGTAACGAGTCTTTAGCCGAGTCGATGTGACGACAATAGGGAACTCAAGCCCATTTGTTGGGCTCGCAGACATGGGAAAAAAGAAACCCCCAGCCCCGCCCACAAACACTGTAAGAAGAAAAAGAGAAAGACAAACATTGCAGCAGATCCCGGTTGAATCATGTCGCATAGATGTGGAATGTGAGGGAGAGGCTGTGAAGAGTCAGTGGTTGAAGTTTATTTTTGAGAAAAACCTCAGCATTATAACCCCAGCCTTGTGCTGTGTTCCCATCATTTTTCTGAGTGCTTCAGCAATTTACATGCTTACAATAGAGGATTCATCGGCCGTTTGTTAAAGGAAGGATCAGAAAACACTATTAATGTATGGGATTTTGTCAGAGCTTGACAGGAACTTTACAGTACACAGTTCATGGATCAGTTTCTTCCTCCATTTTACAAAATGGTTGCCTCCTTGTTTTCTCTAGCTTGCAAATCATGTATTTAATTGTGTTTTGTTAGTTGTAACAGCTTGTATTGTATCTGGTTATCTATTAATATTCTCATATTGCATCTAAAACCACAATGAAAAAGCATTGCGTGCTGCTTTGTTTACGGATTTAAATGCATTTATGAGCTCGCAATCCACTGCCATTTGTCATTGCTATGGCCACCGTCAGCTGTTCCTACACATGTGCGGCTGTCAAGTTTCTAAATAGTTCAGCTTTTTATGCTGTGTGGAATAATGCTGAATGTGTGTCATGGTAAAGAATAGAGCAATATTCTGGTGTTAACCTGCATTGCTTTAATGCACTCATGCATTGGGCTCACACATACACTCTGACTACTTCAAAATTGTTGATAAGCCATGGTGAGCATTTCTCTCTGTCTCGCGCTAAACGTAGTCGACCAATCACAACAGACTGGGTCATCGGACCAGTAGGTGCAGATTAGCATCGCGCTAAGGAAGGGCTTGGGGTGAATGCCTGAAGGATTCATATAGGAGTTGTTGGGATAATTAGGTAAAAATAAATGCATATTATAAGACAATGAAAGTGTTTTGTGACCTTGTATGCATATCAGCCTGTTGTTGGACACCCACAAAACCAAAATATGACCCTTTTTAATGCATAATAGGGGCTGTTTAATCCTAATAAAAAAAACTAAAACCAAAGCTTTTCAGTCATTTTTATAACGGTGACATTTGTTCAAGCATTCATTTGTTATTTATTTGTTTGAAGCTATAAAATGGGGTGAGGCATAAAGATTGTGAGCTTGGGTCTGCTGGAATTTGGACTTTGAGTACTCAAGATGATTACTGCACAGGCTTATGGCTTCATATTGCATCATCGCCTCCAAATGACAATGGCCATACCTGGATGTTTTGACATCACTTTTCTTGAAGTTTCTTGATGTTTTTCTTGTCACTTTTCATTATTTTTTATAGTATATAGTGTAAACTCTCACATGGTAAAACATTGGAGAATCGATTTTTATCCTTGTTTTCAGGGAGAAGAGCCGCAACCTTTGACTGTTCTACACCCACTGAACCCAAGTCCTGTTAAAAACATATTCAGGAAAATCATGCTCTACAAACACTTGAAATGTTCAAAATAAAAACAATTGTTTTATATTGAGTCAGCTTTACCTCATATTCCGCACTGAAAGCTCTGTTGTCATCACGACTCATGTTTCGGAAATGTTCAGGAAATTTATCACAGGTGATTGTTCTGAAGGAAACATTTCACAATTGTTTTTATTATTAAGCCACTAAACAACAACACACAGCACACTTAAAAATTCCTCAACAATAATAAAATATTAATAAAGTAAGTGCAAGCCAGTCATACATACTTGTAGTTCTTTTTTGGCACTTTTAAAACAGCAGGTGCATCTGGTCCACTAAAGATGAAATATTATGGGAAAAATATATAAGGGATACAAATAATAGAGTTTCTGTTGCATTATATATATATATATATATATATATATATATATATATATATATATATACAGTGCTCAGCATATATAAGTACACCCCTCACAAATCTTTCTTTTAAATTCATATTTTATTTTTAATAGGAAGCCTTACAATATTACATTTGTGCATACATTACATTTTTCAGTACTGAAGCCAAACCTGGAGCTTATCTAACAATATTTCTTATGATAACGGTCCAAAAACTAGTACACCCAAATGTATATGGTATAGAAAAATCTTCAATACACATTTAAAGAGGGAAAATCAAGAGAAGCAAAAATATTTTAAAATTTTGTTGAAATTTTTTAGGTTGTAATTTTGTTTTTTGCGATTTTTTTTTTTGCTTGAATTGAATTGTCTTATCTTTCAATTTCTAAATATGTCTGGTGACTAAAATACTATTTTAATAAATATATCTCTTTAATAAATCTGTTTTGTTTAAATGCACCAAAATACATTGCCTATATTCACAGAGAAATAAAAATATTCATTTTCAAAATGCCGTGTACTTAATTATGCTAAGCACTGTAAATACATTAACCTATAGATTAAAAATTGTAAATAAATATCATACTTATTACGCTTTGCCGATTTATAACGGAACCATACAAAGAGTCCAGCACAAATAATGATGACCAACAAGAAAAACACCATTACACCAGCTATAACACCTGCAGGACACATAAACAAACATATCCATAAATTGATCAACTATGTGGTTAAAGATTTGCTTCACCCAAAAATTGAAATTCTGTTATCAGTTAGTCACTTCCATGTCGTTTCAATCTCCTGAGACCTTTGGTCATCCTCCGAATACAAATTAAGATCTTTAAATGAAACCAGAGAGCCCTCTCATCCTTCGTAGTCAGCAAAGATGACTATGGAACCAAAAACTTTGTCAAATCATCCCGTGTGACTTCAGAGGTCAATAATTCCTTACATTTATATAGCATTTTCTGGACACTTAAAGTGCTTTACACATTTTTGTGGGAAATATCCTCATCCACCACCAGTGTGCAGCATCCACATGGATGACATGACGACAGCCATATTGTGCCAGACCACACGCCGGCTTGATTAGTGGAGAGAACACATGAGTGATGAACCCAATTATGATATGGGGATGGTTAGGAGGCCATGACACAGAGGCCAGTGGGCAAATTTGACCAGGATGGCCTTCTTTTCTGAAGGACATCCAGTGATTTTTAATGCCCACAAAGATTCAGGACCTCAGTTTAACGTCTCATCCGAAAGATGGCGCTCACTGAGCAGTATAGAGTCCCCATCAATGTACTGGGGCGTTAGGACCCACACAGACTGCAGATTGAGCGCCCCCTGCTGGTTTCACTTAACACCACTTCCAAAGCTCTAAGAATACATTTCGTAAACCAATTTAGTTTAACATTGTCTCCCGTGTCAGATCATGGAGTGTGTTTACTACAAGCAATACAATGCTTGTGTGTTGTGCTACTGACTCTAATGGCATATATATGTTATATTGCCTGTAGAGCTGAAGATCTTTGCCTGAACCCGGAGGAACCCGACGGGTTCGGGCTTAATTTCTATCATTTTAGATGGGATCGGGCCAGGGTCGGGCTTGTGAATGAATAGTCATGTGATGCATTTTGATAAGCGTAAGAAAGTAATCAAATCGTTTGTTACCACTTTAAAATCCATCCCTGCAAAGGTGAAACAAATGATGACAGAGAAGTCAAAAAGAGCGAATTTTGACTGCGGTCATTCTAGCCGCCAAGGTATTTCGGCGGTCGCTCATTCAATGCATATTACGGTAGAGCGCTGAACAGCGATGTACAGCATGTACAGTAAGCTGACAAGGAAGATGACGAGGTCACTCGCTACATTGAAACCACTGTCATGGAAAATGAAATGGGTGTTTTTGGCTGGTGGAAGATGAACAAACAATCCAACCATAAAATTGCTAAATTAGCCAGATCAGTATGCCAGCCAGTAGCAGCAGCAGTGAAAGAGTGTTCAGTGTTGCTGGACACACCATCAGTGAGCACAGGACTGCGCTAAAGCCATTTACAGTGGATTCAATAATGTTCCTCCACAAAAACACGTAGCATAAACTTGGTGAGTATAAAGGATTTATAAATTAGGGTAAAGGATATTAATTAAATCATAAATGCATAATGTAGACAGAGTATATAGGCTAATGTTGGCATTATTATTTTATTATTCAGCTTCATCGTCGCCTTAAGGCCAGATTGTGAAGAGAAGTGGCGAAACAAATCCCGCAGAGCCTTTATCTTAATTTCATTATTGCCAAATACCCGTCATAATTTTTTAGAATTTATTTTCATTTAATTTGTTAGGAAAGAGTCTATAATCCATAATAATAAGTCCTGTACAGCAGTCCCACAACATTCTGACACTAGATGACACTCGAATACCCTGTCAGAAAAGTCTAGTGGCTGGGAATGAGCTTTTTACATTGTCTGCTGTGTAATATGGCCATGTAAATGCACAGTACGGTTACGATATTATTGTCACATTAGATCGTTATCATAACATGATATATGCCTTCAGTGATTTCCTGAAGATAAATACCAAAAAATAAAACAACTGGAATAACTTCAGCAGTCGCGATCGTCTGATCTCATATGAAGGAAGAGATCGTGATGACATATGATGGTGGGTGCAGGTGTTGTAGTGTTGTCCCAATTCTTAGGGGTAAATTTTAAAGGCTTTCCACTTCACATTCGGTTTTAAGAGCCATGGGGAAGGGGTACAAAAATAGAATTGGGATTGGGCCTAAGTGTATGTAACTAGGCCTATTTAGAGTGCTAAGATGTTACAGAGGACTTATTTTACTTCTTTGTTCCAACTTCCAAGTGACTTATAGCCTACATTTGTATGAATAAACTATGTTAAAACACTTTTAAATGACTCAATCTTGAAAAAAAGACAAAAGAGCTGTGTGCATGTGCACATTTGAATAATGTCTGGCTATAAAGGGGTTCGGGCTTTTAAAATGCTGTCAATCAAAATGTACTTGTCAGGCTCAGGCCATATCAGTACTAACTTTTATGGCCCGATTACAGCTCTAATGGCCTGTAAAGTGCACCTTGACCTGATGTTGAAGAGAAGACTAGGTATACAAAGTATTTTCCAGATTTTTTGGTGCTCAAATGTTTTCTTGGAGCTTTGTATAATTGACTCATTAAAGTGATTGACAAAGATTTTGGTTCCTTTTCTGGAATTTGAACATCTCATGAGCCTTGCTGTCTATGGAGAGTCAGGGAGCTCTCGGATTTCATCTCTTAATTTGTGTTTGTAAAATAAATGAACGTCTCAAGGGACTTTAACGATATCAGAGTCAATAATTAATATTTTGGTGAACTAACCCTGTAATATAATGTGGCTTAAATATCAAAGATTTGATGGAATTTTGCAGGATAAATACAATAATGTACAGTATGTTATGGTTACACCAAAGAATGATTTCTAATACTTTGCATTACCCAATGATTCAGTATACATGAATGTCATATTGTAGTCAACTCTTACAGTAATCTTATGTATTTTTAAACTCATATTACTTTATGAGGCTGTTTGAATCACTTATTATCACGCACAATAAAGTTTATGTAACAACTGTTAAATATGTTACCAAGGAGACTATAGTATACTCACATACAGTACAAACTAAGAGGAAGAGAAACTAATAAAGAATAAAAGACCGGTAATATTTGCACTTTTGCAAACTTATCTCCTCAATTACACACTCTTTGAAGAAATGGTGAAGAAGCTAGAGAAAAAAAATTCTATTGACTTAAATCCTATCCTGAAGTCTATTGGAATCAAAATCAGTAAGAAGAGAGATAATGAATCCGTTATGTTTCTTTATTTCATATAAATTCTGCCAAAGAAAAGCTTAAACTCTTTATCAGGGTTGCCACTAAATATAACAAGAGGTTTGACTTTAGTATTCATTAATATTTATGAATATTAAAGGTGCTGTATGTAAGTTTTTGACTCTTCTAAAGCAGAAAAATACCTTAATATTTCTGCAGATATTTAAGAAATATGCTAAATGAACATTCTTGTTTATCTGAAAAACAATGCTGAAGTCAGATATTCTGCTTTGAAAATGTGCTTTCCGTGCCAGAACGTCTGTCTTTGTTTTAGTCCCTTTAACCCGCCCAATGCCTGTTTAGCCAATTATATTTCAGCACCCCGGGTTGCCTTGGTGGAAAACAGAGTATTTCATTCATTCAGTCAGGAAGGCTCTCTAAGTATGCGTCCGCGATCGAAAATGCGCCTTCCGGTGGACAGAAGCAGCCTCCGAAATGAGACGCAGATTCAGAGTTCTACGTAAATATTTTATTTAGAACACAATTTAAATCAGCCTATAGTGCTCAATAGACAGTCACACTCCTGTTGATGTCACCAATCTGTTAATGTCATCAATCTGGCAATCTGCGTGAGTTTTGAACCAGGTGTCAAACTTACCTGCTGCTTAATTTTATGTATATGAACATTTTATGTATAATATATATATATATATATATATATATATATATATATATATATATATATATATATATATATATATATATACTTACTTATATTAAACTTAGTTTAATAAATGCTGCTAATGGATACTCCATCCACCCTTTAGACCCCTCATTAAATCTATTACTAAGGCTTATTACCTGCTTAATATTAAGACATTATTATTACTTATAAAGTGCATATTCTGCATGATCTTATCTTAAACCTGACTACTACCTTAATTACTATTAATAAGCAGCAAATTATAAGAACTAATAGTCATGATAATAAATTGTTAATAGCAAGAATTTTACAATAAAGTGTGAATTAAGTTAATGCTTGAAATTCCTGGCCACTTTTCAATAAAAAGAAAGTTATAAGACTAGTCCATTTCATTTGCTACACCCTTTCTTTTTTCTGAAGACACATGGCAGCAATTGTCAAATGTCAAATTATATGAATTTGCAACTTTTCCATTCAATTTTATTTACAGTAAACAAGAATATTAGTATCGATTTAAGACACTTTTATAATACAACTTTTTATAATACAACAATACAGTACAAGACAAATTTTACCTGCTGGATCAGTCTGGCAGGTGATCCATATAGTTTCACTCCTCCTGGCTCCAGAAAATGATGTCGCTGTGACTTTGTACCACTGAGCAGCTTGCAGGCCTGTTACCAGCTGCTGAGTTGGCTCATCTGAACCATGCGAATGGTTGAAACTTTTTCCGTTAACATCCACCCCCACAACATCCACAATTCCATCCGGATAAACCCACTTGACAGCCAGACCATATCCTCCAGAATGATATTCGCACTTAAGATTAGATACAACATATGGAACTGGAGTAGTTTGAAAGGGAGAAAGAAAAGATTATAAATATCAGCTAATAAGCAGCAGGGTCCAAAACAGAGAGTTTAAGCTCACCTAATGTCAGGCGTTGTGAGCACTGTGTGAGCATCTTCGACTCCAAGTTATAAAACAGTGAAACAGTGTAGCTTTCTCCAGGATACAGGTCTCGCAGATTCACCTTGTCTGCCTCTATAGAACCATTTTTACCACTCCCGCTGCTGTTTTGAGCCGTGACATATGTGCAACCGTACACATCAGCAAATATTGATGTGTTGGTGACTTCCCAGTTAAAAGTCGCACAGTCCAGAGCTGCAGAAAACAAGGAAAAGTTTATTTAAATATAATATAATTATTTAAATAATTTAAATCTGAGATAAATTTGAAGTTAGGGATATATATATATATATATATATATATATATATATATATATATATATATATATATATATATATATATATATATATATATATATATATATATATATATATATATATATATCTATATATATATGAAGTCAGAATTATTAGTCCCCCTGAATTATTACCCCCCTGTTAATTTTTTTCCCAATTTCTGTTTAACAGAGAGATTTTTTTCAACACATTTCTGAACATAATAGTTTTAATAACTCATTTCTAATAACTGACTTATTTTATCTTTGACATGATGATAGTAAATAATATTTGACTAGGTATTTTTCAAGACACTTCTATACATTTCTATACAAGTGAGATTTAAAGGCTTAACTAGGTTAATTAGGTTAACAGGTAAGGGTAATTATGCAAGTTATTGTATGATGATGGTTTGTTCAGTAGACTATGTTTAAAGGGGCTAATCATTTTGTGACCTTAAAATGTTTTAAAAAAAATTAAAAGCTGCTTTTATTCTAGCCAAAATAAAACAAGTAAGACTTTCTCCAGAAGAAAAAATATTATCAGACATACTGTGGAAATTTCCTTGCTCTGTTAAACATCATTTGGGAAATGTTTTTAAAAATATTCAAAGGGGGGCTAATAATTCTGACTTCAACTGCTTTTAAAAAATCCCAGTTTAAGTTTTATTCATGGTCTACTCAAAGTTAAACTGGCTTTCTTCTTAAATTTGAGGCAATCAGTTGCCACATTTTCTTAAGTAAACTCAACTTGTTATAGTTTACAGTGTGCTGGTTAATGCATTTACTGACATAAACAGTTACACTATTTGTTTATGTTAGTTAATGAAAATACTGTCGTTCCTGTTAGTTTATATTAGCTCGTGGTGCATTCACTAACTATTCTTATGGATTTAGATTTTAATAAAGCATTTATAAATGTTAAACCATGATTAATAAATAATGTACAAGTGTTGTTCATAATTAGTTTATGTTAGTAAATACATTACCTAATGAATCCTTAGTTCAGGTAAGCAGTGTTTAAATTTTATTGTTTTAAATCTGTTGTAGAGACCCATACAAGCTTTGTAACTTTGTTGTTATTGTTGTTATTATTATTATATTTATATTTTACCACCAGTGCTGATTTTCAATTTGTAACGATGCACATTATTAAACCTAGTCAAAGTTTATTAGAGATGTTTGTTCTGGTTCAAAACAATAAAGGTGGTAATAAGTGAGTACTGGTTGAGTTATTTTTATTTGTAAATGCCTGTGTTTAACTGTAGTCCCGTGTTTGCTTATTTGTCTCAGAAGCAGATGATAACTGAAAAAGCATGCAAAGGTGTCATGCACTTCCAATTCAATCCTGCTAATGAGACAATCAAATGATTTTAAACAGTCACTTTCTGAAATGAGACTAAAGTTATGCCAAAGCATATAAGCAGTATAAAATGATGTCTAAAATAAGTTCAGATTTGACGTAGAAAAGACATCCACAATAACCACATTTGGCCTAACCACAGTTAGACATAACACGGAAGTCCTGTGGACGTCAATACAGGACTATTAAAAAACATCTGAAAAAAAGACGTCATCTGGCGTCACAGTCTGCACCTTCAGGCGACCAAAATCGCACGTTCAAAAATGACGTGCAATAGACAACGTTTGGACGTGTCTTTGCGCAGTAGGGGGTCTCTGTCTTTAATTAAAAGCGTGGGTTTGATGATTTTACTCTACATTCCTTATTTTCAGAGATCCCTAAATAATATATTTTGTTAAATGTGCTAAAAATAATTTAAAAAATGCTGGATTGTTACCCAAATATGGGACAAATATGGGACAAATATGCACAAACCCAGAGTTACACATTTTAATATTTAAAATTAAATTTTTAACCCAACAGTTCATATCTGACCCAAATTTTACAAATAAATAAATTCAGTCATTCACTTTTCGGCTTTGTCCCTTTATTAATCTGGGGTTGCCACAGCGCAATAAATGAACCGCCAATTTACCCAGCATACGTTTTATGCGGCAGATGCCTTTCCAGCTGCAACCCATCAATGGGAAACATCCATACACACTCATTCTCACACACTACGGTCAATTTTAGCATACCCAATTCACATATACCGCATGTCTTGGACTTGTGGGGGAAACCGGAGCACTCGGAGGAAACCCACGCAAACACGGGGAGAACATGCAAACTCCACACAGAAATGCCAACTGACCCTGAGGCTTGAACCAGCGACCTTCTTACTGTGAGGTGAACGTGCTATTCACTGCGCCACCACGTCGCCTCAATAAATAAATAATTAAAACAGTTAAACTAAAATGAGGTCAGATTAGTGGACATTAGTTAATGAATGAGCAATATACCTATTTTCCTTTGGATATACGTGATGGTAAATAAAAAATTCAACTGTGCATTATTAGTTTGTGTTTGCAGGCAATTTAATAGTGTCCAGGTATGCTGAAATTTATATATTAAACTAATAAATTTGTTACAAATATTGGACCACTTTAGAGTAAGTGACTTTAAAAAAAATTATATTATCATTTAAATTAATGCTGTTGTGCGTTTATTGTGTACAGTACACACTTTTCATACAGTAA
Organism: Danio aesculapii; assembly: GCF_903798145.1. Taxonomy (NCBI): domain Eukaryota; kingdom Metazoa; phylum Chordata; class Actinopteri; order Cypriniformes; family Danionidae; genus Danio; species Danio aesculapii. The sequence goes on from NC_079458.1 coordinate 34,010,060, forward strand.
TTATATTTAAAGTGACTATATATTATGTGACGAGCATCCCATGGACCTATCAGCGTCGTCACCTTGCCCCTCTCGTTCCCAACTAATCAGCACCAGCTGCAACTAATCCAAGACCGGCTACATAAAGCTGTGGTCACACTGGGCTTTGTGTGTGCGAAATTCTGTCGTACGGCGCTGCGAAAAGGGGCGGGGTTAAACAAGATGTTTAGACATTAAAAAAAGCCAGCGATTGGTCCATGTTTTAAATTTCTGTCCAGAGCGGTCATGTTTTGATCCTCGATTGGTCTCACGCAGTCCAGTGATGCGATTTCGCAGGTCAGAGTTCACCAAACTTGAACTTTGCACCGCAGCAACATGCGAAACTTAACGCATGACCTTGCGTTTGAAGCTGCGGTCACACTTGACTTTTCCTCCCATAGACTTCCATTCAATGCGTCAGACCGGAAACGCAAGGTTATGCGTCAAGTTTCGCATGTTGCTGCGGTGCAAAGTTCAAGCTTGGTGAACTCTGACCTGCGAAATCGCATCACTTGACTGCGTGAGACCAATCGAGGATCAAAACATGACCTCTCTGGACAGAAATTTAAAACATGGAGCAAATCGCTGGCTTGTTTAATCCCGCCCCTTTTCGCAGCCCCGTACGACAGAATTTCGCACACACAAACTCTGGTGTGACCGCAGCTTAATGCTTATTCTCCCTTTCTTTCCTATAGACAGCAGTTGGTGACTGATCGGCTTCCCAGACACACCTCACGGACACTCAGCACCTCACCCATTGGAGCACCCTTTGGGATCTTACACTCATGCACCCTAGTAAATAAATCCACCCTCTGGGATCTAAACTTGATTTCTCTGGTCATGTGATTCTTCACCCGTCACAATTATTATTCAATAAATATTATTTGAATTTTAATTAATTAATTAATTTTTGTAATTAATTAACGATTCTAGAATTTATTCACTGTTCAGGTTAACTAATCCAGTTAACAAATATGTGCATTATTGTAAAGTGGATTTTATTTTACATTTATTTAAACTCATCTTATTATCATGAAACCATAAATAAATCAGATCAATTAAAAGAAATGTTAATTAAAAGAAACGTGAAATAAAAGAAAGAAAATAAATTAATTAATGAATCTAAAACTGTGGCGAGATGTCAAGACTCAATTCTTTATCTGCTTTTTAGCTAAATCATAGTATTTTTTTAAAAAAAACTTACTGGTGATGCTCTTGAATCCGTATCCTGTATCTCTGACATTATTCGACACCGTGAAGAGAGTAAAACTGTATACAGTCCCTGGTTTGAGGGATGAGTATTTATGTGTAATCACATCCCCCACAACAGCAGATCCAGTGAAATTGTTATCTGCCTCTGCCCCATCACTTCTTAGCAAAGTGTAGTTGTAGACGTTGTTTCGGTTCAATTTATTCCATTCGACAGTCAACTCTGTGAGTGATCGGGTGACTCTGACTTCAGTTATGCTAGATAAAGCTGTCAAGAAAGATTCAGCAAGAATGAATCGTAATTTATATAAATACTGCAGAATAATTTTCTGACTGAGACATGGTACTGTATGTATCTCAAACTGCTATCAGATCAGCTCTTGTAATTATTTGTAAATCTTGTGTTGGACTAATAAATGCTGGATATGTGATCTCTAAACTGTAATTAAACATTTTTAATTTCCCTAAACATTTTTAATCACCTTTCTGACAATTGCTGACAATTTTCATAATTGTTATTCTGAAATTTTGCCAAACCGTGCTATATGGCTTATTATTTGTGTACTCCAAAAGAATAAGAAAATATGAATTAAGAGAGAGAGAGAGACTTACATGTGGAAAGATAAAAGTTGAATCCAGTGCTTCTCTGAGAATAAAATTCTGTGTGCAAAGTAAAGCTGTAATTTGTTGCAGGAATCAAGCCTGATACATTTAGCTCAATCATATTCCCATTTGTCTTCTCAAGAAATTCCTCAACATCACCATATTTAAGAACATAGTCGTATTTGTTGTTTAATTCATTAGGCACAGCATTCCACTGTAAGATCACGTCAGTGTCATTGACCTCCACCACAGACACATTTTCAACATTAGATGGCACTGAAACAAACACATAAAACACAAGAAACCAAGTCTGTCATTTACTTAATTAATTATTAAGAGTATTATTTGACAAGTCAGCTTTATAACAACTTTTCAGTGTTGATGTGTATTTCATGTTTGTACTTTCACCTTTATTTATACTTAAATATCTGTAACAATATACAAATTTTCATGTAAAGTACAAGATATATTAGACATAGTTTTTTGCATAATAATATCGTCATTGTATTTATAAAAAAAAAGTTTTTATGTACGTTACATGTGTGAGCATGGGTCACGAGTTAACACGAGTCCAAAGGCACAGGAACACATGAGTCTACAACTATGAAAAAAACATGGTTTGACCAACTTATGAAACATCGTTTTGTCATTCAGAGCTCTTTTATCTGAGGGAGAGTTTGTAGAAACATGTTAACGCGAGTACATGTAACTAAACAACATGTAAACATGTTTAAGTCGTTAGAAACAGGTTAACACGAGTCCACAACCACAGCAAAGCATATTTTGACTGATAAAGATATTAAAACATACCACTTTAAGCAAACTTCAGTTAAATAAGTTGTTTGATGCGTGTGCTGAACCTTTTGACTACACAAGTTCGAATCTCGTTGATGACATGTAAATTATAATTATTTTTTAGATTAATTTTGGTTATACTGTTCTGCGACACAGATATTAAAATCAATAATGCTTACAATGACACCGACACCAAGTAATAAGAATATTTATTTGGTATGGGCATGTTTTGTTGCTGTGAAGAAGTGATGAATCTGCAAACGTAAACAGTTTACAACTGGAAATTGACACCAGTTAACACGGTCACCAGTTAGACTGTAACACCGGGATTCTCCAGTACTTTACCATTCTTTCATCCCGTTTAAGTATTTTCCTGTATTTCTCCCAAATTTTCAATCTTTTTATAAAAAGTAAAAGTAGCATCTATAGAGCTGATCTCACATGTGATATAATTGCAAGAGCTGTTCAAGAGAATTGTGCTTTCGCTTTATTTTGTGCTTGTGCTTGAAACCACAATGAAATGAATATAAAAACAGCTGCATACACTTAATTTCCATTAAAGCTATGGGTCAATCATCGCTTTTCCTGTGCAACCTCTGAATCAGCCAATGCATGTAATGGTGCTGACTGACAGACACACTCCATCATTAGCTTTTGTACATGCGATTTGAAGAGAAGTAAAAATGGACGCTTTGGGATTTAGGTGTTTCCCTCCAGGACTTTGCGTTTTTGCAATCGATGAAGTTATTGCAAAATCAACAAACGCACCTCTTTCTGAAATGCCGTGGATTTCCCTCTAATTCGGGGTCTAGATCAGGGATGTCAAACTCAATTCCTGGAGGGCCGCATCCCTGCACAGTTTAGTTCCAACCCTAATTAAACCCACCTGATCAAATTAATTAAGTCCTTCAGGCTTGTTTGAAACCTACCAGTTGAAGCAGGGTTGGAACTAAAGTTTGCAGGGCTGCATCCCTCCAGCAATTGAGTTTGACATCCCTGGTCTAGATGCTTACGTTGACATTATCACGACACGGATTCACCCAAAACATTATACAGATGTATTTAAAGGAGGTCCTCGATTATAGTTGCCTTCCTGATGGTTATTTGTTTAAGTGTCATTGTATTTTCATTCATTTGTTTAATTTTGTTTGTTATAATTTTTTATTATTATTAATACTATTAATATTTTTCCCTTTCTGTCTAATGGTATGTTATTGTATGAGTATGTGATTATGGTTTCTCTTATGACTGTGTATATTATTGACCTGTGATTTTAAGATCTGTCTGTGATCCCTTGGATTTTGTTCTGATGTTCTTGTATTGTCAGTTCAACCAAAAAAAAAAAAAAGGCCACGTAGATGCAAACAACCCTTGCTAAGCCATGATTTTACATACATCATGATTGTAGGTGGCAGTATATACCTTTACGCTGGTCTGTAACTCAGCATTTAACCAGAAGAAGAAGACAGCACACATTAAATATGAGTAAACATACAAAGTCGCATCCCATATTTTTACATCCCAATGTTGACAGGTATGCCAATACTATGTAATATGCAGCAGAAATAAGCACAAATGTCAGGGTATTTCAAAACATCTTAGGGGCTCCAAAATCATCTCTGACCCCAGAGGGTTAATCTGAAATAACTTGAGCTACAAAAATGACAGTGTTGTCATTATGATCAATAATAAAAATAAAAATTCATCAAGGACAGAAGTAAACTGTAACATTATTCAGTTAAAAATGTTTGCTAAGCATCAGTTCTTATTCTGATACATGAATACTAGTTATAAATATGACAGTAAATACAGCTGTTTTGTCTTCATATCAAATACCCCCTTCACATTAAATATGTGACCCCCTGAATCTAAATCAACACGTCACTTTAGCTTGATTGTAATTATGTACTGAGACTCACCAGTTACTAAAGAGCGTCTGAATCCATGGCTTTTCACTTCTTTAAACACGGTATAGAGCGTAAAAAAGTATTCAGTCCCAGCAGTCAAAGGTGTGACGACATACACCACTGTAAAATCAGTAGATGAAATAGGCTTTAAAACATCTCTGTAGTGTAGCTCATAACTGTATTCTTCTTTGTCTTTAGTCCATTGTAATGTTAGCGCAGAATCACTTCGATCAATGACTTGGAATGAATCATTTTGAATATCAGAAGGAGCTGAAAAAGAAAGAGACAGAAATGTTATGTGTTGCTAAACCCTGCTATTACTCACCAGTTGATCATTTAGGCTACCAATCAGTTGTATTTCAAACACCTTATTTTCTGTAGAACACACCCAAAAAATATGATACTGTCAAATCTATGTAAAAAGGAAAAATATGTCATGCATTTACAATGCCAAAATAATTACAGCACTTCACAGCCCACTGAAAGAAACAAAAGCTTAATTTCAGGACTGAGGGTCATGTTTGTTGCAAAGTTAGACAAGCAATATATAAAAGCTGTGTTATTATTATTATTAGGGGTTCAAGCGCAAAGCGCTGAACCCTTATTGTATTTGTTAAGATTTTTATTAATATTATTATTATTTATTACTATTATTATTAGGGGTTCAAGCGCGAAGCGCTGAAACCCTATTGTATTTGTTAAGATTATTATTATTATTATTATTATTATTATTATTATTATTATTATTATTATTATTATTCTGCCGAAGTTACTATTGCACAGAACAAACCGTAAGTCCGAGAGAGCTGAAACTTGGTCAGATGGTAGTACCCCGGTACACTACATTCTCACCAAAGATCAGCCAAATCGGACCATAGGTGGCGCTATGACGCCAAAAACCAACATTTTGGACATTTTTGACCGCCATTTGTACACCGTTTGTCGTAGGCTCAAAAACATTGTTTGAATCCTTGGGTTAGCCCGACTTTTTTGCTCTACGACGCACCATTTTCCCGCTACATCGCGATTTGTCCGAAACCTACTTTTGCGAACTTGTCACACTTTTTACTCTGTAGATAATTAATTATTTTAATAAAATATTACATTTTAATTTTGTATAGTTATAACATGCTCATTCGTAAAAGGGATATATTTATGCACACCTAAATGGCTGTAATCAAATAAATGACACGTTGGCCACTAGATGGCAATAGGAGATCACTAATAGCTTATTTGACTGCTGTTTTGTTATTTTTATTGGGAAGAGCTATACTGGCCATAACTCATGAGTGGATTAAAATATCTTCACCAAACTTGCTACACACATGCAAGAGGTCAATCTAAGGTCATAGCATGAAACTTGTGCACATTGGCCACATGGTGGCGCTATACATTAAAAAATCACTGTTTCTGAGTAACCATTAATCCAATTATCTAGAAATTTGACATGCAGTGTCTGTGTCTAAGGTGCCATGACTTGATCTACACATTATATCATAGGGCTGCTTATACTGAATTCTTTGACCTAAATACGGTCACTCAAAATGTTCATTAAAGATTTGTCAATATGTAAAAACCAAAGTTGCTTTTTTGGAGTGTTTAATCAAACATTTGTTAGCTCAATCTATAAACTCTAACAATCTAATCATATATTTCATTGTCGAATAAATTACAGAGTCCTAACTGCTAAATAACCTTACGCTGCTAAAATGCTTGAACCCCTGTAATTGCAGCTTGCAGCTATATTATTATTATTATTATTGCAGCTTCTGTCATAGTACCAAGGAGGAAAGTTTTCTCCGATTTAATATGCCCATCTAAATATGTTCACAGATGTGCCATCTTTTGATTTAGCACTGTACTGCTGAATTAGCCTATTTAAATCAATAGTATCTGACTGCAGACTTGCATATGCAAACTGAGACATGCAATCTCAGACACCATGCACACTGATGCCACTGTGAGTGGGGTTAGGTGTACACATTAAAAGGATTGCATGGAGTCTCAGCTTGCATCTGCACCCAGTCTGCATCCAGACTCTTATCATTTAAACTCTGTTTGTATTATAACTTTAAAAATATATATTTGTATAGACTTGCATAGTGTCAACAGTGATAAGCTATAGCAAGGAGGGTCCAGAGCAGTTTTATGAAAGTATGACTTAGAGGGTATACTTAACTAAAAGCAATTTGGAAGACACATTAATGATAAGGCACACTGAAAAAAATGATGTCTGCAAAACTGTTGCAAACAATTTATTTGGGTTGAATTTAAACAAACAAATTAAATTTAAGAAAATAAAACTTAATTTGTTTGTTTAAATTCAACCCAAATAAATTGTTTGCAACCACTTACTGTAACGTAAAAGAATTTAGTAAATCCAAGGAATCATTATTGAATAATGTTTTTCAGTGTACAGCTTAAGAACGACATAGACCTAAGAAAGTTAAAAGAAATAAAGAATTGCCTATTTGCTATTAGTTTATGAAAATGAGTTTGAAATAAAAAAAACAACACACACACACACACACACACACACACACACACACACACACACACACACACGAAGTAACTCACCAGTTACAGTTGTGAAGTTGTGTCCACTGCTCTTCAGACTTCCAAGCACAGTATAGAGTGTGAAGTTGTATTCAGTCCCAGGAGACAGAGACTTGACAGTATGTTCTACCTCATTAGATTGTGGTTTTATTTCATCCACTTTATCCCCATAGTTCAGCTCATACGTGTATTTGTCTTTTCCTTTATTCCATTTTAATTTAATCATATTTTCGTTTTGTTCAATGACTGAAACACTTTCAACGTTCGAAGGAACTGAAGAGGAAAAGACACAGAAAGAGACATTGATTATTACTATTGCTGCTTCTCTCATGGTATCCACAGTGGTGCCATCTTTTAAATTTAGTGCTATGCTGGAGTCACCAAGCTTCCATTCACAGTAATTCCCTATAAATAAAGTTATGTCTTTGCAGGACAACTGTTTAATGTAGCCTAATTAAACACAAAATTTATTCAAATTTAAAAAGATATATTCATAGACTTCGATGTAAAAAAGCAGTTTAAAAATTGATAAATTATAGCTAAAAGTGGTCCAACTTTACTAAAGAATGACTTATGCCCTTCTCACTGCAATTTCAGGCACAATTTGTCTTGCTTAAATTCCTGTATTCATTGCTTAAAATCTGTGGTCTTTGATAATTAGTTTGACATGTTCATCGACAGCCGATTAATGGCCGTTGTAATCCAATTTTCCCTACAATTTGGTTCTGGCAGTGTCAGAAAATTTCACTTTTCTAAAGTTTAACTTATCAGTGACAAATGTCAATCCAAGAACCAGTAGCAGTTTTACACATGAAGTGACATGACATCTGATCTAGAGATGTGCATAGTGACACTTCTGGTTGCATGTCTATATAGTGGCATGTGTCACTGACTCAAGTGATGTGTGTCAATGTATTTGAGACCTGCGTCACTGAAAGTATCACTCTTCAGTGACTTTTCCAGTAGTGACATCGACATCTATCAGAGTTTAATGATGCTTATAAATATATCCAAAATGATATTTAATCAATATGCTGCTGTCAAACATAATCATTTATGTGCTAGGCTAGGCTTCTTATACACACATTTTACCATGGGGGTGGGTGGCGTTGAATGGTTGAGGTCTATTTCATGGAATAAAGTTGCATAAAAAATTTAAATTCTCAAGCATACAAAAAAGTGAAAATGACAACATACATGAGGACTTCAAATTTGCCAGTCTCATCCAATCATCATATCTGCCAACACTCCCATATTTCCCGGGAGTCTCCCGTATTTCAGACCCATCTCCCGTTTTGTTCCGTCTCCCGGAAAACTCCTGGAATTCCCCCCACCCCCGTATATAGCCGTGCCATATTCTGCAAATAACAGCACTCGTCCAGCCTCTTAACCCTTCACCCTTGTGTATTACTCCGCCCACATACAGCAACAAGCAGAGGACACTCTACAGTTTGACAAATATTGCTTCTGTTGGACAACATAATGTACTTTTAGGCTTTTTTAATCGAGAATGTAGTTGTTTAGATTGCAACTATTCAGTTTATTTATATGGATAGTGCCTATTTTAAATACCTACAATTAGCCTGTCATTGAGCAGAGCAACGACGGTTGACATTGTTCATCTACAAGACGGCGACAGAGACCGCATAATAAGCCCTTAGAGGATTAAAAGCAGCTTAATTTCTAACTACAGCTGATTAAATCATTATTAAACAGCTAAGTGATATTCTAAGTCAATCTTTCTCTTTTGTATGTTACAGTGGTGTATTTATACCATACTAATTGTAGTGTGTTAAGTGTGAGATGGGTCTCGCATTACAGGAATGTATGTATTTTGTGTTGGCCACACTTTGTTACTTTTTGGTTGGTCATCTGTTTGTTACTAATGAGTCTCATGTTTTCGTTACTACAGACTAGTTCAGTAAAAAGAAAGAAGAAATGCCCGCATGTGTTTAGCGTTTTTCCTTATCACAAATACAAAACTAATTTGGTAGTGTTTGTGGTGCTTTGGCTTTTTCAGGATTAATTATTGTGATCTCCTGATTGCAACAGAGAAATACTAGGTTAATGTCTCTAAACTGATGGCATTTCATGTCGGTCAGCCTTATAATCCTAAAATGTGAGCAAAATCAGCTGTTTTGTCATCACTTTAGACATTGCGCTTAAGAATCGTTAAGATACTAGCTCTAAAGTGATGTTGGTGAAAAAAAACGGCTTCTGCTGTGGTGACGTCAGCTGCAGATGTGAATGAATGGCAGAAAAAAATTCCTCATACAAAAAGATTTTTATACACGATCATGCCGTCGAACTGTTGTATAAACGTAATATCACACTCATAGCAGTGCGATATGGCTGTATATCGTCACTGGTGGGATACTGAGGCAGTGGAACAATCACTGATGCTCAGTACATACAGTATTTTTTGTAATTGGTATTTTAATAAATAACATTGTTTTCTCCTGTGTTAATATTTTACAGCTTTAAAAAGTTAGTTACAAATGCTCTTGTTATAATTTAGTTTATTTCTGTTTATGTGTAAATGTTACTTTTTTTTCTCACGCCATGGTTTAACTTAACTGTCAAAAAGATACTTATTGTATCTCTATTACAGACATATTGTGAGGAAATCTAACTACACAAAACTGAACAAAGACATTAATGAAACAAAATATAAACTTGAGCAAGGATAATATCAGTGCTTACAATGCATAAAACAGGGCACATGAGGGAACCACGACAAAACACAAAAGGAGCTTATTTAAAACAAACTAATCAGGAATTAAACAGATGTGGCAAATTAATCAATAATCAGGTAACAAGAGTGGTGGGAAAACAGGAGAGCACATGGCAACACAAATAACACATGTTAAGTCCTCACAGAAACTTAAAGAAATGAACCAAAAAGAGCAGTGTTACAGATAGTAAAAATACATACAGAAAATACAACAGAAAACAGAAAGTACAAACCAAAGTGGCAGAACTGTGACAGTTTCTGAAAAATGAATTCCATTGTGCTAAATGAAATTCTTGCTTACATCTTAGGTATTAAACTTGTATAATATTTAAACTCTAGTAATGGCCTATTTCTATTTTAATTAGTTTTACATTGTTAAATTGCTTTAGATGTTTTGTAATGAATAAATATATTGTAAAACATCAGTGACTCACCAGTTTCTGCACTGAACTGAAATCCTTCGCTCGTTTGGTCCTCAAACACAGTGAAGAGTTTAAAGGAGTATGCAGTCCCAGGAGACAGACCTATGACTGTATGAGTTACTTGCATGTCAGTGTCTGAGACTGTGATTGTTTCATCACCTTCAATACCATCTCTTTTAAGTGTATAATTGTAACTGCTATTGCCGTTAACTTTATCCCACTCAAATGTTAATTCAGTCTCTGTACGATGAGATATTTTAACATTCTCAACATCAGGTGGTTTTGTTAGTCCCTGGGGAAAGAAACAGCATTCATTAATTCTCAAATAATATTTAAAACTGCAGGACTCCTAAACAATCTCAATGATGAAAAATATCACTAGAATTACTCAAAAGAAAAATTTACATTAATTGTTAATTAATAGTTTGTTTGGGCAGTTTATGATATAGATAACAATTTGGGATCTATTAAGATTCATTAAAAATTCATTCATTCATTCATTTTCTTTTTGGCTTAGTCTCTTTATTATTCTGGTGTCGCCACAGCGGAACAAATTGCCTAATTAAAAAAATTTATGTATTATTTAATGTTGAAATTAACATAAGTAAAGAAAATGCTTTATGGGATTTTTTCTTTGTTGGTTCACATAACTAAAACAGTAAGATGTGATTCTAGAACCTCTTGTGGTTCTAGGCACAATTGACAGGGGTCTTCCAACAAGTGTGTATCACCCTTATATAAATAATCTGACACTAACAAAATAAGATGAGATATAAACAGAGTTTATTTTTAAAATAAGACATCAAAAACTTTAAAAATAGAACACTAATAGAATAAATAGAATACTAAAAATCTTGTTTTATTTATCTTTAAATCACAAAGCCTACTATACATACAGATACAACAATAACATACACATACATGTGAATTATATAATTTAAATGAATATTAATAGTCTCTAATGCAGGCACTTAATATTGAGTAATATACGATGATATGCTAAGTGCATTTGATGATGTTATATTTTCAGTATTTGTGATCTGTTTGAAAAAGACCATTTAATGCATGCCAGCATGTGGTGTTTCAAATTTTGGAAACAGTATATTATTTTGTGAAGCAAGTGGTTCAGTTGTTTCGAAGCTTAAAAAATGCTTTGTTTCTCCCATCACTAACATAGACAGAGCTGGAGACAATCACAGAAATTCCAATCCACATACATTCAATGACTGACAAACACATATACATATAAGCTAACAAGATGATGAGGTAACGGCAGAGACCATTTTCAAGAGCTACCCTAATTAATGAATCATTACAGCATGACATGTAAACTTAAATAAATAGTTCACCAAAAACTGAAAATGTTCTTGTCATTTCTCACAGTTTTCTAGATTCAAACCTTTCATTCTTTTGTCAAACGTAAAAGAAGATCATCTGAAGAAAGCTGGAAACTTGTAACCATTTATTTCTATGGTATTTCCTATGGAAGTCACACACTATTCAAATTGTATATATTTTTTGTGTTTAACAGAATTAGGAAAGTCATTAAGATTTGGTACTACTTAAAGAAGAGTAAATATTGAGTATATTTTCATTTTTGGGTGAACCATCCTTTTAAACACAAAAGCCACTTTGTGAATGATGAACTTTATGACTCCGAGCCACACAGTGACATGACAGTAAAACAGTAAAATGAATTTCCATACATTATTAATTACAGCTTACTGCTAAACACTTCTTTCTCTCCTCGCATTTGACATTTCAATCTAGTAAATGATTCTCTTTAACAGGTTACAGTAAGTAATTCTGAAAAGTGCACATGGATTGATAAGAAAGCTGTTGACACAACAAACAAGGAAATACTGTGTGATCTAAATCTGGCAACTTATATAAAACTACCAGTCTAAAGTTTAGCCACCTTTTTTCATTTAATTTCTAGCATTATATTTTGTACAATAATATCGGCAGGAAAAATTTGTGGCGGTAAAACTATCTATATTTAAACACACACACTATAATTAAAATTATTTGTTTTGCAGCTTCTTCAAAGCAGCCGCCCTTTGCAAGCTGTACACACTTGAACATTATGAGGTGTGTCTTAAGATGCTGCACAATGTCACACATGCATTAATTCATGTAGTTAGTTAGTATTAAAAGTAGTATTTATTTATAATAATAATAATATCTAGTCGACACAGTGGCGCAGTAGGTAGTTCTGTCGCCTCACAGCAAGAAGGTCGCTGGTTCGAGCCTCGGCTGGGTCAGTTGGCGTTTCTGTGTGGAGTTTGTGTGTTCTCCCTGAGTTTGTGTGGGTTTCCTCCGGGTGCTCGCGTTTCCCCCACAGTCCAAAGACATGTGGTACAGGTGAATTGGGAAGGCTAAATTGTCCGTAGTGTATGAGTGTGTATGGATGTTTCCCAGAGATGGTTTGCCGCTGGAAGGACATCCGCTGTGTAAAAACGTGCTGGATAAGTTGGCGGTTCATGCTGCTGTGTATTATTATTATTATACCGTATTAATAAATGTACTAAGCCGAAAAGAAAATGAATGAATAATAAGATCTATGTTTAAACACACACACTATAATTAAAATTATGTTTTGGTAGCTTCTTCAAAGCAGCCGCCCTTTGCAAGCTGTACATATCTGAACATCATGAGATGTGTCTTAGGATGCTGCACAATGTCAGACATTCATTAATTAATTTAGTTATTTAGTTAGTTAATATTAAAACTAGTATATAAGTAGGTAATTACAATTAATCCCTATATTGATTGTTACAGCATATTAAATGCATATACACAATTGATAATTTATTATATTTTAGTAAACTAGCTTTAAAACTTTTGCCTTCTGCACCTAAAAATGGGCACCAAACAACACTGTCATAAACATTATATTAAGATCTTATTATAAGTGAATGATAACACATTCAGTATTCATGACTGTCACTTATCTTCAGGACCTTGGACTGGAATGGCTTACTGAAGTGAAACATTAGAGCCACAATTATAAATGTGAGTGTGAGAAAACATTGCACCTTTTTGTTATTTTGACAAGACGTTCTTAAAATAGTTATAAAATTTAGGTGAAATGTCATCAGTAGTTTGTGGAACAAAACTATAAATTGTAAATCCAGAGAAACAGGATATATTTATTTATTTATTTATATTTAATATATATTTCTCATTTTTAAATGCCGTTAACAGTTAAGTAACACTTTAAGTCACAATAAATGTGTGTATAAACTCAAATGTTTATGTAATTAATCATTGTTAATAGATTATAATTTATAAAATTGTTAATTCTTAATAAATTATACAATTTTTAATCAAGCACTCCACAGAGCCGTGTGATAAACCATTATAATAAATGTCATATTTACCTGATTCTATAGCCGCACTTATTATGTTAAAGAGCCCATATTATACATGAAATAGGGTCATATTTTGGTTGTAAGGGTCTCCAACAACAGTCTAATATGCATGCAAGGTCAAAAAACACTTTCATGGTCTTATAATCTGCATTTAGTTTTACCTAATTATCCCAGCGACTCCCATATGAATCGTTCAGCAATTCATTTGTTCCCAAACCCCTCCTCAGCACGAAGCTAATCTGCGGAAAAAAAACTGATTCATGATGCACTGATCCATGTTCTGACAGTCTTTACTGATCCTTCCTTTAACAAACCGATGAAGTCTTCTTTGTAATCATGTAGTTTCCAGAAGCACTCGAACTTCTCAAGGCTGGGCTATATTGCTAAGGTTTCATCTTTGGGTGAACTGTCAATATCCATCTGCACAGCGTGACTCCATTCGACCGGTGTGTGTGTGTGTGACTTTTTTTCTGTAAGTGGGCGGGGCCGCAGGTTTCAAATCTCCCGGGTTTGCGTGCGTAACTACTTGTGTTTCGTAGCCGCGTCATCACGAAACACCTAATGACTCGTTATCAAGATGACTCGTTTGAAGCACTATGAGTCGACTCTTTTATAGATGAATCAATAGTTTTAAACACTGTACACTTACAGATTTAAGCCTTAGCTGGATATTTCACTTCACTTAGAGCTGTGTTACACACTACATGGAAGAGCATTTTCAAAAACCCATAATATGGGCTCTTTAACATAATAATATTTTGCTTATTAAAGCTAAACCATTATTCCATCAAAAGCATTGAGTGATTAACCCTTGTGTACTGTTCAAATTAACTACCCTTTCATTATGTTCGGGGCTATTTTTGCCCAAGTGACTTCCATTATAACCACATTTTTTAATTGCAAAGCCATGACGGCATATACTCATTCATTCATCATTGTTGGTTTTTTCCCTGTTGGAAAGAGGTCAAATTGTAAATTTTTACTGTTGATCATTAGTTGGCACCATTACTCCTTTAGATCATAACTCTCAAACTTGATTCCTGGAGGGTCGCAGCTCTGCACAGTTTTGATAACACCCAGATCAAATACAGCTGATCCAAGTAATAAAGGTGTTCAAAAGAGTCATGAACACCTTGATTAGTAGCATCAGCTGTATTTGATTAGGGTTGGAGCAAAACTGTGCAGAGCTGCGGCCCTCCAGGAATTGAGTTTGAGACCATTGCTTTACCTGTGCACAAAAAATTCAGACATGTATATGGAGTTATATGGAGTTAAACAGCAAATTATAGTGTGCATGTATAAATAAACTCTGGGGTGCTTTCACACTAGAACTTTTGGTCTGCACCCAGGTTCGTTTGACATGGTACGTTTAGCTAGTGTGAACGCTGTCTTCTGAACTCGGGCGCACATTTATGAACCGCACCTTAATCTGCCTGAGAGAGATTGTCTGGGGTATGATTCACGCAAACTTTATATAACCATGTAATTTAACACTAGAACTGCCATGGGGTCAATTTTAACCATCAATGTTATTCAAATGTACATAACAGACCTTCAGTAAAACACTTAAGCGTCCCAGTCATTAACTTTTACTAAAATTGCCTTATTTACAATTCCCAGATATTAAAAATTGTTTAGATAAAAATAGATTAAAAAGTGGGATATTTATACCTATAAGCGGCAGCGTGGGTCTAATTTACCCACTATAAAAATGCTGGTATTCATCCACTGCTTATGTTTAAAATTACTCACTCAATGACTTTTACTTTCAATTTCACTCACTGAATTAGTGGTTATAATAAATAAAGTCACAATGACTAAAAGAAGGCGATTTGTAGCTATTAAAAACACAAAATGCAATGAATGATGGAGAGTCTGGAGAAATAAGTTATGCATCAGAGTATGATGGCTCAAATTTAGATATTTTAACTCCTAACCTACTCCTAAAATAATCTTTCTATCCTGAAATATTAATTTCATGAGCCTAGACACTTTTTGTTAAAGTGGCGAAAAACAGTGAAATAGTTTGTTTGTTTTTTTAGCAATTTCTTAACAAAATTTGTGCTGGGTAAAATTATCGGATGATTTTAGGTATACATCGACCTCCGGCGGTTCTAGTGTTAAGCCAGAAACTAAGCTTTTTTGCACTGCAACTGATGATCAACAGTAAAAAATCACAAATTGTACCTCTTCCCAAAAGGGAAAACCAGAATGCATGATTATATGCTGTCATGGCTTATAATGGAAGTCAATGGGGCAAAAACATAATTTGTATGGGGCAAAAACAGCCCCGAACATAACGAAAGGATAGTAAAAATTTTTAAATTAAAAAAACAAATGTTCCCAAAATATGTGTTAAAATAAAATTTGTCACTAAAAATCATTCCATTTGCTGAAACACCAACACAATCTCACGGCAATTCGTAACTTTTTGACTTAGTGGCTAATTCGTATGAATTCGTACGATCTAATTCGTACGATTTAGTACGATTTGCTCATCCCCCAATGACAGTTGGGTTTAGGGGTGGGGTTAGGTGCCACGCCTCCTTTTTAAAATCGTACAATTTCGTACGATTGAACTCAGTTTAGCCACTAAACTGACAAAACGTAAAATACTTACGTTTTCTCATGAGATCAGGCTGGAAACACTGAGAATGTTGTTGCCAAATTCAAAATCAAAGTGGATGAAAACATCCCTAAATAGCACAAAAGGGTTAACAATAAAGTGCCCCTAAATGTTTTTTTTTTTTTTTTTTTTTTTTTGTATTTTAGTTGTTTGTATTGTAATGTAGCTCTATTTGTGCATTCTGCACTGCAAAAAAGTAAAGTGAACATTTGTCAAACTGATATTTACATATTGTCTCAATTAATGAATTAATAATTATGAATCCTACACAGAATGTATATTTACTCAACATGTTCAGTAGTGCTCAACCAATCTATTAAGACAAAGTGAAACTGTTGGCTGAACAAGTCCCACATCAATATAATCATGTGCAACATGCGCCTGAGGAAAACTACTGGTATGGGAATTCAAACGCAGTTGCACACAACAGATGAGTTAAAACAGCCAATGCCCAAGATCAAAACAAACATCATTCCTGAATAAAGACAAATTTACAATAATCCATCTTCATAAGAGTTCAGCAACATGGTGCTTCAACCTTTCTTCGACTTGAGATTAATTTTAGATCTCAATATCTACACTGACTACGTTTACGTGGACACCAGTAATCGAATTGTTTACCTTAATCTGAATAAGGAAATAATAAAATTAGAATGTTTACATGAGTTGCTTTGCGTTTCTTTCATGTTCCCTTTTATATGTTATAGTACATAGATTGATTAACGTCAATAAATCACCACGCTTTTTCCTCTGGAGTTTCATGTAATTTATAAACGTGTTTCATTTAAAACATTTTGACTTTCATTTTTCATTTGACTTAACATTTCATTCATGCCCCCACGACAAACTCTAATGTACTGGATGAGAGTATAAATTAAGTACTGGTGGGAGAGTGTTGTTTAATGGAGTTTGATCCCACAGACTGAATGGTACAGTTGTAAACCTACTGTACACTGGTCTCAGGATTCAGTTCAGTTACCATTATAAAGTCATCATTTCAGTTCAATTCAATATCTCAATGCATCACGGTGCGTTGTCAACACTCTTTTTAAATGTATCAAACTCTAGTACATGCACAGAAGAGCATTTTTAGCAAACAAACAAATGTAAATAATAATCCAGCTTGCTCTTTGAGCGTTGTTGAGTGAGTTCTTAAAAGCCTATTTGATTGTTCATTGTGTTCACGCACTCAACAGAAAGGACTGCAATTGACTTTAATAGTCAGCGTTGTTCACCGAGCAGTGACACTGAAGAACAGCTGCGGCTATCACAGCTAATCCATGATAGACACAGTGGAGAAAACTCGCTCTGCAGACACTCACATGTCTGAATCCACAAGCATCGCTGTAACAGCTGAGAGAAAAGGAAGCATAACGTCCCAGCAACTTAGCAATGAATTATGCACAGTTTGCTTTTTAATTAGTTTTAATTACTAGCCATTGCCTCCTTTTCACTAGTAAGCTAGCTGACCCAGCCAGTTTAGTCACCCAGTCAGTTTAGTGGCTAATTCGTACGAATTCGTAGTTTAGTCGTACGAAAATGTACGATTTCAAAAAGGAGGCGTGGCACCTAACCCCAACCGTCATTGGGTGATGAGCAAATCGTACTAAATTGTACGAATTAGATCATACGAATTCATATGAATTAGCCACTAAATCAAATAGTTACGAATTGCTGTGAGATTACGTTGGTTGACCATATGAGATAAGGCAAACAGCCTTGTGTGTGTGGCCTATCCTGTTGCAAAATGCAGCGAAAAGTCCAACATGACAGTAATAGTTTGATTAAGGTGTTTAAATGTCTGTACTGTATTTCAATAATGCGACTAAAATAAAAATAACTCAACATATCTGAATTGAATTTGTGTTTACTACAGTTATGACTATAGTCGGATCAAGGTAATCAAAAATCTGTTTACGTGATCAACTCTAGTATTGTCTAAATCACATTGATAACATTTTACAATGATGTTGTGTTAGCTAATGTTAGTTAATGCATTTACTTTCATGAACAAGCAATGAACAGCACATTTATTACAGTGTTGTTCATGTTATTTAATGGTAATGCAGTTGTTCATTGTTAGTTCACCCACAGTGCATTAATGTTAACAAGCATGAATTTGGATTTTAATAGTAAATGATGAACTATTATTAATAAATGCCATACAAGTATCGTTCATAATTAGGTCATCTTAGTAAACACATTTACTAACATTACCTAGTAAAACCTTATTGTAAAGTGTGACTGTCATATTAAAATCAGAGTATTGGTGTCTATGAAATTGTACTGACTGTCTTGAAACTTAAAGCATGGTGTTCTCTTTACTTCATTAATCTCGTGGGCTGATTCAGCTCTGCTCTCCCACACATCTGCATTTGAATTCACCATACCAGCAGTTTTCCTCAGGCTTGTGTTGTACATGCATACACAGTTATTTGCATATCCTTTTTTTTTACAGAGAGAATCATACAGCACTATAATAAGTGCAATAGGTTTCCCTGCATGCAAAAAAAGTCAACTATTTGGGTTAAGAGTGCAAAACTTTACTTAATATGATGTTAATTCAGTTAGGGTTATTTAGTTTCACCTTGGGTAAAAACTAAAGTTGTTTAATGCTACGGGTTTCCATTAAATTTTCTTGTAAAGTCATCTATTGAGTTAACAGTGCCTGTTGACAACAAAGATGGATTCAAGCATGACTTATGCACTTCAAAAATAAAAAAAGCAACCGTGAAAGGAATCCTTTACATGCTGTCTGAGAACTTTGTTGTTTAATGAGAATTTGTAGATTTCAGATAGTGAGTAAATTCTGCTGTTGCTCACTACATGTGAAACCTCCAAAAAAAAGTTATACTCACATTATACTAATCACTGGACTAGAATTGATGTAGTAAAATTCACACATCTTTTTCAGTCCTGTGAGTGTACAATTGCTGAGGTTTACAGAAGCCTCCAGAGCTAAAAAAAAAAAAAAAAAAGGGGGGGGGGGATTTAAAGAGCCCATATTATGGGTTTTTGAAAATGCTCTTCCATATAGTGTGTACCACAGCTCTAAGTGAAGTGAAATGTCCAGCTAAGGCTTAAATCTGTAAGTGTACAGTGTTTAAAACTGTTGATTCATCTATAAAAGAGTCGACTCATAGTGCTTCAAACGAGTCGTCTTGATAACGAGTCATTAGGTGTTTCGTGATGACGCGGCTACGAAACACAAGTAGTTGCGCGCGCAAACCCGGGAGATTTGAAACTTGCTGCCCCGTCCACTAACAGAAAAAAAGTCACACACACACACACACACACAGACAGACACCGGTCGAATGAAGTCACGCTTTGCAGATGGATATTATTGACAGTCCATCCAAAGATGAAACCTCAGCAATATAGCCCAGCCTTGAGCAGTTCGAGTGCTTCTGGAAACTACATGCTTACAAAGAAGACTTCATCGGTTTGTTAAAGGAAGGATCAGTAAAGACTGTCAGAACATGGATCAGTGCATCATGATTCAGTTTCTTCTCCCATTTCACAAGTGTAAGTTGTTTCGCGGATATAACTGAGGACGCGGGTGGTGAGGGAGGTGTCGCCGACGACGCTATGGACGTGCCGGCCCTGTGTGTGTGTGTGTGTGTGTGTGTGTGTGTGTGTGTGTGTGTGTGTGTGTGTGTGTGTGAAAAGAGCAGGTAGACTGTGATGGGCTAGGAGATCTCCTCGCCAGTTCTTGGACTTTTTGCTTGATAAAATAGTTAGTCGTCAGTATTTTCTAGTCCATCGTCTGTATTTACATTCACCCACTGGCAGCCAAAATCCACTATGAAGCGTGTATGCACTATGACTACTTTTATATTGTTGATTAGCAGCTGGTCATTTCACTCTGTCTCGCACTGAAGCCCGTCAGTGTCATCGACCAATCGCAGCAGGCTGTCATCAGTCCAATCAGCGCAAATTAGCTTCGTGCTGAGGAGGGGTTTGGGAACAAATGAATCGCTGAACGATTCATATGGGAGTCGCTGGGATAATTAGGTAAAACTAAATGCAGATTATAAGACCATCAAAGTGTTTTTTGACCTTGCATGCATATTAGACTGTTGTTGGAGACCCTTACAACCTAAATATGACCCTATTTCATGTATAATATGGGCTCTTTATGAAATTTATATCTAAATTAATCATTTGAGAATTCAGGTGAAGTGCACTAATAAGAAAATACAAGTATTTTTTGACCTGTATAGCAGACCTCCATAACAAAATTAAAAACTTTAACAGAGGCACTTTAATTATAATATAGACTGCACAAGGCTTCAGATTTGAAATGTAGCTTTTACATTTATTAATGGATTTTTAACCCACTTAAGACTTAAGTTTTTTAGGATACTCACACTAAAAATGGGCCTTTTCACAAAGAGCTGTGTGTTTATCTGTTCAAGTGTGGTTAGATGTGAAAAGGATTTAAAGAGAATTAAAGAGAAAAATAAAACTACATCAGCCTTTGCCCCACCTTTGAGCAAAGTACTTCCTTTTTTTGCAACTCCTCAATTTTTATTCTTATCTAACCAATATAATTCACTTCTGTCTTTTTAATTGCCCCTCACATCCCCTATTGAGATTATTTTAACGACACAGACTGCATCAGGGTTCTGTTAATATCAGACCTAAAGCAGGTTCTCCCAAATTTTGAATTCATTTAAAAATAGTTAAACCCACTTAAAGGGCATTTATGATGCAAAATCAAAATCAACTTTTTTTTTCCTGACGTTAAAATAGGATCCAAATCCCAACGATTTTAAGGTCCCCCGCAACATGACCTAGGAGTTTGGTTTTCCCCGCCCACCAATATTGAGTGACAGGGGTGTATCAACATGGCTTCATGGTAACACGTATGGCAACACTTTATTTTGATGGTCCATTTGAGTTTTAGTAGAGTGTCTGCTTAATATCTGTTGATACTGCTCCTTCAACAGACATTTAACTGACTATAAGAAACTTAGCAAGTACATGTTAACTTACACTAACCCCAGCCCTAACCCCAACCTAACAGTCTACTTACAATCCAATGAGAATTAGTTGGCATGTAGATGCAATGTAACTTAAATTCAACAAACGGACCATCAAAATGAAGTGTGACCATACGTATAAACATGTCCACAACAGGATTTGCAAAGAAACTGGAATTAAAAGTTCTGTTCCAACTCTCTGTGATCAGCTGCACCTTAAGAGTTTTACAAGTTTAAAACATTTTAAAACAGGGCATGTTTGTAATAAACAAAAGACAATAACATCGCCATGTACTTCATAACCAACCGAATCACAAAAGCCACATAATGTCAGTACAACTGTATATGAGGATGCTTCAAACACACAGCAGTCCAGATGTGTGGGACGTTAATGCTGATTTATTATGTGCAGTAGCATAATTGATGTAGCAGACTATGAGTGCTGCTGAATTGGGACACAACCACCTTCTAATCCATTATACCATGTATGAGTATGGTTTTAGCCTATTTCCCTTATAATTATCAAACACATCAAGTTTAGGATTCTCTTATACCGCCATTAGTTTTTATTTCTGTCTCTTTCGCATTTTAAGCAGTTTCATATTTACTTTTTGTTTACATACCACAAAAAAAGAGAAAAATTTAAATAGATTAAGCAAAATTGATCTCATAAATCCTCTGTAGTTTTTTCATTGACCTCAGATTGTTAAGCCCTTGTATAATGTTTATTGCATTTCATGGTATTGATAAGATATCCAAATCTATAAAGCTTTAATAATGTGTATTTACAACAACTACAACTACATCAAAATACATTATATAAATATATAAATAGTGCTCGCCATAACTGAGTACACCCCATTTTGGAAATAAATATTTTTATCCATTTCTCAGTGAAAGCAATGCATTTTGGTGCATTTAAACAAAACTTTTTTATTATCTGATTTATTAAACAGATATATTTATTAGAATAATATTTTAGTCACCAAACATATTTAGAAATTGAAAGAGAATACAATTAAATTCAAGCAAAATATTGCAAAAAAGAATTACAACCTACAATATATATATATTTTGTTGCTTCTCTTGATTTTTCCTCTTTTGTAAATTCGTATTTAATATATTTCTATAACATATAAATTTGGGTGTACTAGTTTTTGGACCGTTATCTTAAGTTATTTTGTTAGATAAGCTCCAGATTTGGCTTTAGTACTGACTATCTAATGTAATGCACAAATATATTTTATAGCTTCCTATTAAAAATATGAATGTAAAAGATTTGTGAGGGGTGTACTTATATATGCTGAGCACTGTATATACAGTATAGATAATTTACTTGCTTCTCAAGAAGAGTTACACTTGACTCTTTAGTTTCTCTTTGTATTCAGTCTTCATAAACAGAGCTATTCTTTACATAGACTTTGTCAAGCTCCATTTACAAGTATCGGTCACAGGTGTTTTTTTTTTTCCTGAAAATGAAACCTCTTTGTCACACACGTCTATAGGTTTACAATCTGAACCCCAAATCAGAACACTCTCAGTTAACACCAACCACAAATAACAGCTGTACATAGAGTAAGAGTGACTTACCGATACAGAAAGCACACACAGCAATGCGAAAGCCAAAACCTGTTCCATGATCAACCCAGTATGTGTCCAGCGTAAACAGCACTTTTGTCACACTACAATGTCTTATTTACCCCCTGCATTCAAAAACTGCCTTTAATCGAAACAACCTGTCATGTTGGCAT
Source organism: Danio aesculapii (assembly GCF_903798145.1). Lineage (NCBI taxonomy): Eukaryota > Metazoa > Chordata > Actinopteri > Cypriniformes > Danionidae > Danio > Danio aesculapii. The sequence goes on from NC_079458.1 coordinate 34,033,040, forward strand.
TACGGTGTTCATAGCTGAAATTTTTTTAACCTGTTTAAACTCTCAGTTTCTGGTGCTTATCGGTCTCTGTTCCCTTTCTTTTGAGTGATGATGACCTGTTTTATTGCCAATTCTCCTTTCTCCCATGACGGGAAGGCAATGTACATCAACCTTTGTCCTGCCTTGAAGCAAAGTTCTTCCTTATTTTCAAACTCCTCCCTTTTATTGTTTCCTATACTCATATATTGCTTCTTTTTCTCATTTTAAATGCCCCTCTCATTCCTCTATACTTAATTTAGGACAGTCTCTTTCATATAATTCACTCTTGTTTTGGGATGTCCTTACTTGCAGAAGTGACCCAAAATAAATACGTTTTAAAAGCTGACTTGTGATCATTTTGTCTGAATGTTTTATTTTTTGCTTGAATGGTGTTCAACCAGGGGGTTTATGAATGAACAAAAGCATCAAGGGTCCTTTTCAAAGATTGAACTCTGACAAACAACTCTTTTATTATTGCCTTTATTGTGGTAATAATAGATAATAGTACAGACTTTATATAAATAGCCGAGTTGGGTGTGTCTTGATATCTCTAATATCTGATTGTGGTCATCATGTCATAGAAGTTTTGAGAAGAGCACAAAGATCATTCATCAGCAAGAATAAAATTGTGTTTTCTTCTTTTTCTGTCTTTTCTATGAATGACAATGAATGTAAATACACTTGCCGGCCACTTTATTAGGTACACCTCTCCAACTGCTCGTTAACGCAAATTTCTATTTAGCCAATCACATGGAAGCAACTCAAAGCATTTAGGCATGTAGACATGGTCAAGTTGATCTGCTGCAGTTCAAACTGAGCATCAGAATGGGAAACAAAGGTGATTTTGAACGTGACATGTTTGTTGGTACCAGACGGGCTGGTCTGAATATTTTAGAAACTGCTGATCTACTGGGATTTTCACGCACAACCATCTCTAGGGTTTACAGATAATGGTCAAAAAAAGAAAATATCCAGTGAGCGGCAGTTCTGTGGGCGCAAATTCCTTGTTGATGACTGATAGAAAGGCAACAGTAACTTAAATAACCACTCATTACAACTGAGGTATGCAGAAGAATCTCTGAATGCACAACACGTCCAACCTTGAGGCAGGTGGGCTACAGCAGGAGAAGACCACACTGGGTGCCACTCCTGTCAGCTAAGAACAGAAAACTTAGGCTATAATTCACACAGGTTTATCAAAATTGGAGAATAGAGTCTCGATTTCTGAAGGGTCAGAATTTGGCATCAACAACATGAAAGCATGGATCCATCTTGCCTTCTAGCAACAGTTCTGGTTGGTGGTGGTGGTGTAATGGTGTGCGGGATATTTTCTTGGCACACTTTGGGCCCATTAGTACCACTTGAGCATCGCCAACGCCACAGCCTACCTGAGTATTGTTGCTGACCATGTCCATCCCTTTATGACCACAGTGTACCCATCTTCTGATGGCTACTTCCAGCAGAATAACGTGCCATGTCATAAAGCGCGTATCACCTCAGACTGGTTTCTTGAACATGACAATGAGTTCACTGTACTTAAATGGCCTCCACAGTTATCAGATCTCAATCCAATAGAGCACTTTTGGGATGTGGTGGAATGGGAGATTGGCATCATGGATGTTCAGCCAACAAATCTGCAGCAATTGCGTGATGCTATCATGTGAATATAGACCACAATCTCTGAGGAATATTTCCAGTACCTTGTTGAATCTATGCCACAAAGGATTAAGTCAGTTCTGAAGTCAAAAGGGAGTCTAGCACACTACTAGTAAGGTGCCTAATAATGTGGCCAGTGAGTGTACAGGAGGAAATGAACTGTGGAGGGTTTAGTTTACTTTTAATTATCAGCCAAGACTCAAGTAGCACCGTCAGCACTAAAACCGTTTTCACTCTTTTTTTTCTGTCACATTTTAATTGTTTTAGATGCTCCTGAAAATCTTTTCCTAACCAGTGAATGTGAAAGTAATAGGTAACTGTATTAAATGATATGTGGCTAGATACAAGTTATATTTTAATCTTTACAATTATACAATTACAGTCATAAACAAAACCACTGATAAGACAATGTAACAACGATTACTTATATTTCAGTAACACTTCACAATAAGGTTGTATTTGTAAATGTTAGTTAATGTACAGGGTGGGCCATTTATATGGATACACCTTAATGAAATAGGAATGGTTGGTGATATTAACGTCCTGCTTGTGGCACATTAGTATATGTGAGGGGGCTTATGAAAGAATACATTTAAAACCAAGCACACCATTGTTTTTCTTGTGAAATTCCCAATAAGTTTGATGTATCACCCTCTTCCGATTGAAAAAACAAAAGTTGGATCCAAGATGGCCGACTTCAAAACGGCCACCATGGTCACCATCCATCTTGAAAAGTTTGCCCCTCACATATACTAATACGCCACAAACAGGACGTTAATATCACCAACCATTCCCATTTTATTAAGGTGTATCCATATAAATGGCCCACCCTGTATTTACTAATATGAACCAACAATAAACAATACATTTATTACGGTATATATTCATGTTTGTTAACGTTAGCTAATAAAAAATAAAGTTGTTCCCAGTTCCTTAACTAATGTTGACAAGCATGAATTTGGATAATGCATTATTAAACTGATTAATAAATGCCGTATTGTGCAGGGTGGCACAGTGGCCTCACAGCAAAAAAGTCGCTGGTACGAGTCCTGGCTGGGCCAGTTGGCGTTTCTGTGTGGAATTTGCATGTTCTCCTCGTGTTCTTGTGGGTTTCCTCTGGGTGCCCCGAGTTCTCCCACAATCTAAAGACATGCAATATAGGTGAATTGAATAAACTAAATTTGGCCTATGAGTGCATGTGTAAAGGAGAGTGTGTATGTTTTTTATTGTAAAAAGTGACTAATATATCTAGACTCTATATGTTTCGGCTATAATAAAATTTTTCAGACATTGCATTTTTCAAAAGCAGTTCAACAAGTTCTTCCACTTACAATTAAAACTTGACTTGTCCGCTTCATCCGAGCTGCTATCATCAGCAGCACAGCACTTGTTTTGTCAACTAGAACTTTCCACGAATATGGAGTACAAATTGGTGTCTCATTTCTTTGTTTACAAAAATAAAGGTACACACAAATCACTTGTTCTTTGAAGAGATATAAAAAAATAATAATAATTATCCACTGTTTTAAAAATATGACAACACATTTTTTGTTTTAAAACATGCACTAGAATTATTATTATTATTATTATTATTATTATTATTAATTTTGTTAATATTGATGATGATGATGCTATTATTGGTAAAATTACAATACATTTTTTAGATATTAAAACATGTGCCTTGATCTTTTGACTTTTAAGGTATTAACATATTCTGCAAATTTAATAGCGGAAACGCTGCTCATTATAGGCCAAAACAAACAAACCAACAAACAAAATCTGCTTGTTTAGATTTGAAATGGAATGTGACATCACAAGAATTTGTATATTTACATATAAACAGCCTTCAAAGCAAGACCTTGTCGGATATGTTTACATCGTCTTGCTGTAGACCATGGCCACTGACATTCAGTCGATTAATGACTTGCTGGAAACCAAAACTAGTTGTCAATATGGACTCGGAATATATGATTATTTATTCAGTTTTGGTGCTTATTTTCTTTTGTCATTTATTTTCCCAAAGACTCAATTAAAACCAACATGGCAAATAGTAAGGCATGCTTTTTATATGAAGGGAAAAGCCAAACTGGCTAGTTTAAATCAGTAACATACAAGTAGCATAAATGTAATTTGGACTTATTTCTAAATTTGCTAATTGTATGTCTACAGCCTAATATTTATAAATTGTTTGTTTTAATAAAAATAATGTATGAGCACTTCAAACATGTGTAAATCTATGTAAATAGTTTTTGCACTGCTAAGTTTGTCCACAAGATGTCAGTGCTGAACCAGGCTGTTGTTAGTTTCACAGTCAGAATTGAAATGAAGAAACAAAACAACAACATCACTGCTGAAAAACATAAAAACATTAGAGGTAAAGTAAATTTCAGAGAAGCTAGCAGTTGCTAAAGCTAAAAATCCTGCCTGCCTAGGTAATCAGTCCTAAGCCATGCCTCCTCCAAAACCCATCAATGCACACAGAAATCTTGGCCAACTGAAAAGTATGAACATGAAAGTATGAGCATGCACAGCACCCAATACTTAGCTTTTGCTTGAATTACTGCAGCAATGTGGCGTGACATGGAGTTGATCAGTCTGTGACACTGAACAAGTGTTATGAGAGCCCAGGTTGCTCTAATAGTGGCCTTCAGCTCTTCTGTATTGGTGTTTTCTGCATAAATCGCATCTTCCTCTTCATAATACCCCATAGATTTTCTATGGGGTTAAGGACAGATGAGTTTGTTGGCCAATTAAGAATAGGTATACCATTGACCTTAAACCAGGTACTGGTAGCTTTGGCGCTGTGTGCGAGTGCCAAGTCCTGCTGGAAAATTAAATCTGCATCTCCTTAAAATTGCTGCTCTAAATCATCCTGGTGTAGAGCTGCGTTGACCTTGGACTTCAGAAAACAAAGTAGAGCAACACCAGCAAATGACATGGCAGCCCAAACCATCACTGACTGAGGAAACTTTACACTGGACCTCAAACAACGTGGATTGTGTGCCTCTTCTCTCTTCCTCCGGGACCCTGATTTCCAAAGAAAATGCAAAATTTACTTTTATCAGGGAACAGAACTTTGAAACACTCAGCAGCAGTCCAGTCTTTAGCCCAGGTGAGATGCTACTGATGTTGTCTGTTGTTCAAGATTGGCTTGACACAAGGAATGTGACAGCTGAAACATATGTCTTGCATATGTCTGTGCATATTGATTCTTGAAGCACTGACTCCAGCTGCAGTCCACTCCCCCACATTTTTGAATAGGTTGTTTCACAATTCTTCCCAGGGTGTGGTTACCCTATTGCTTGTACACTTTTTTCTTTCACATCTTTTCCTACCATTAGCCTCACTATTAATATGCTGAACAGTTAACCTCTTTTGCAATGACCTTTTTGGGTCTTGTACTCTTTGCGAAAGGTGTCAATGGTTGTCTTTTGGACAACTGTCAAATCAGCTGTCTTCCCCATGATTGTGTAGCCTACAGAACTAGACTGATGCTGCGTCCCAATTCGCATACTTATACTACACCCTAAAAGTATGTACTTTTTTTTTGAAGGAAAAGTACACACTTTTGAGTTTGTAACAGAAGAGTATGCAAGCTTTTGGGACATACTACTTCCTCATTAACAGATCATTGTGTTGCTTAGTTACGAGCCCTGTCAATCATCCACATTTCTTTCATATTTAATTTCCTACCTTATTGGAGAAGCAGCAGCAGGTTAATCTCCCATTCTCAGATTTTCGTGCAGAGAAATCTCCTCAGGTGTTTGGATAATTCTGCATTCAGACGTTAATGTCCAAACACGTCTTTATACAAGTTCAGTATTGTTGTTGCAGATGAAATATAACAGAAAACGCGATCAAAACATGTTCCAGTGGGCTAGATTTGGATTAACAGTCATACAAACATCTTTACTTGACGGTTGGTCTCGTGCGTCCTTCATGTTTGTAGTTTGTTTACACTTTTCACCCGCGTTTGTAGATCTAAATTGAATTCACATCCTACACGTAATGTATTGTGGGCAATATAAGCGGTTAGAGTATGGACGCTTCTACACTTCGAGTTTTTACCGGAAATAGTAAAGCATACGGGAAGCTTTGGCATACTCTTTTCAACATACTACAGTTTGGGACATACTAATTACACTTTTAAATACTATTTAGGACGGATAGTATGCGAATTGGGACACAGCATGAGTGACCATTTAAAGGCTTTGCAGGTTTACATTTTCTGAGAGACTGAGTTTGGGGTTTTCATTAGCTGTCATCAAAATCATCAAAATTAAAGGAAATAAACACTTGAATTATATCAGTCTGTGTGGAATGAACATATACATTATACAAGTTTCACTTCTAGAATGGAAAGATGTGTGTGTGTATGTGGCGCAATCAGTGTTGGGAGTAATGCGTTACAAAAGTAATGTATTACAGTAATGTATTACATTTTCCAGTAACGCAGTAGTGTAAGGCATTACTTATACATTTTCAGTAATATTTTACTCGGTACATGTTCAGTAACGCGTGCGTTACAACAAACTTTTCGCCCGCAAGACATTACCAAATAAAAAATACCGCAAGTAAGTTCTATTTTCTGTTCGTGGTTAGTGAATATATGCGCATGTTGTCATCAATATCCCTCTGGCTATTGGAACTTTTTTACTTTGAACGCGGAATGATTTCAGCCTCTGAGCTCGAGGTCCGAGGCTATTGGCTCAGCCCGGTTCACAGTAAGGTCAAGCCCTGACGTGCAGCGGAAAAGCGGCAAAATAGATGAGCAGAAGACAGTACATTCGCGAGATGGACGTATGTGCATATGGCGTTATTTCACTGACAACAGTCGTAAGCGCAGTTTTACAAGAGCGCATTCATGTGATTCTCTGTTCGTGGACAACTCGACCGCAATTTTTTTTCGCAGTCGCATGCACTCAAAACACGGCTGCTCACGTGCAAATGATCTGCTCTGGCTCCGTCAGATGATGCAGACTCACATTTTGTGCCTCATGTTTCCTCTTCTTTTCGTGCTTTTGCTCTCCAGAGATCCTCCTGTTCAATTGGTTATCCCAAGAATGTTGATATGGTTTATATATTGCTACAGTATTTATTAGCAATACACGAAACACTAAAAGGTTATGATAAATTCTATAATAAATACTTGTGTTTTTGAGTGTTAGATATACTGCCTATGTTTTAGGCTAGTATTATTTACAATTTGTTAATGAATGCTTCAGCATACTGTAGTATTAAGAATAGTGAACTGATAAAATGAAATACAAAGTGTAGTTTTACTACAGTAAAGTGTGGTGAATTGTAGTATAGTATACCCTATATTGTAAAAAAAAAAAATACAGCACTGGGTAATTTGTTTATATTACGCTTGTGTTACCATAGCAACTAGTATTAGCACAACTGATTAATTGAAGTACTTTACTGTAGAACTGTTCAAAACACTGTACATGACAGGGAAAATGTCCTCCACAATCTCATCAGCAATGTGGAAGACAACAGAGACGTGTTCAATTTATTTTAGTTGCCATGATAAAATGGGATTGATAGTGAGATTTATGTGAGGAGTGAATAGTTCAGTAGGCTATAATAGCTCATCAAGTTTTCCCCTATTTTTATCGGTTACATTTCTGCTTGCATTCGTTATATTTTTGTTTAAATGTTGTTTTATTTGATTAGTATGGTGCACCTTTTGGATGTTTAATAAATGTTTTTTAAAAATGTATTCTTTGCATTCAACTTCTTTTCTCTGTGTCTTAAGTGTTTGAAATTGGAAATATTTCATCATATAACAAACAACAAAAAAGGTTATAGTGGATTAGAATAAAAATTTTATATGTAAGTCTATTTTAGTATTTTGGTTATTGTTAATAAATAGTGTACAAATATAAATTATATCAAAAAGCATGAAAGGAAGAGGGAACACAAGACACAAATTGTGAGTCTGCATATAATCTCACTGAGCGAGTAGTGTACTGTGAGCGCACAAGAAATTTTGTGCGTGAGCAGTGCATATTTGAGAGAGCATGAGAAAATTTGCACGCGAGCAGCGTATATTTGAGAGCTCACAAGCAGTTTTGTCCACAGAGGAAATCGGTGCACGAGCATTATATTGAGAAAGCTATGTTCATCATGCTCACTTTGTGCATGACAGTTTTGTGTTGTGAACCTGAATTTAAAGTGAATAGAATAATGGCAAGATTAAGAAAAAAATGCATCTCGTCATGGCATTGGAGTTTACATATAGGCCTGTTGTGTCTAATATGAAAATAGCCAAGCTATTCACAGATATTGCCAGATAATCACTTTACCTTTACCATACTTTCAACAGACTTTGATCATTTGTGATTCTGGCTCTTTTCCTTTCTTGCATTGTCTTGAGCCTTCACGTTGCCAAATATATACTATATTGTTAGTAGCCTGGATAGGTCACCGTCATTCTGCTACATCATATCGCTTTCTACTGGATGTAAAATGCTCTGCAGTACATTTAGTCATTTTAGAATGTTAAGTTCTAATTCTGTAGTTATTTTGGTGAAAGTAACTAAAAAGTAATATAAGAGTAATGTAACATATTACAATTTTGAGACAGTAATATTGTAAGGTAAGGGATTACTTTTAAATCACAGTAATAAGTAATCTGTAATGTATTACAGTTTGGAAGTAACTTGCACAACACTGGGCGCAATGACCAACAAGATCACAGATCAACAACCATAACCAGCACAGAGAAGTTAGCAATGAGTTTGATTCTCCTAAGATCACTCCATGCTCATGATCAGTCCAACGGCTGATTGGAGTTTCACTCTCCCCAACAGGTTTTGTGAAATCGCAGACAAAAGCCCAAAATCTGAGGCACTTGTTCTTCACGAGCAACAATCAAACAGTGTGAAGGACCAAAAAAGTGTTCAGATAGAATTGTCAATGTGTCACCGACGCCTGTGAAAAATTGGGCATGCTAAATATCTTGACTTGTCTGCCATTCTAAGTCATGCTGTGTGAATGAGCTCTGACTGAAAAACACATCAGTGATGACCAACAGCCAATGAAAGGGCAGTCTTGCGAACTGCTGAATCTGGAGTCTAAAGAAAGAATAATCACAAACAGAAGGACATGGCACAACAGTATCCTGAGAACTGTATGGCATGGCATCAGACTTGTTTTTTTTTTTTTTTTGTTGTTGTTGTTGTTCTTCCACAGCACTTAGATTTAGGGTTTAGTCTGTACCACTTTAAAGTATGTTTATCCTGTATGTCATATCTATTGAGCTCAAGCTGAAAAAATGGCCCCCAAAAGCAATGTATTCATACATTAATGAAGCAGACTGGAAAGTCAAATGTTTCTTGGGTTACATGGGGTAATTTCAGGGTAATTTTTTGGATTACATAAGGTATTGAATAGTACTGGGCATGCCTGAGGGCAAAACCAATTTGTCAATGTCATTTTCTTCAAAAACAATATGCAGCTTTGCTGGAGTATGCATCTGCAAGAGAAAAATACAGTAATTTAAACAATCCTAACAAAAAATACAGAAAAAATGGTTGGCTTTTAGTAGCTCTGCACCATAGACTTTTAGTTGCCAGTTCTGATTGCTGACCCACCAGAGACTATCCGATTAGAAATGAGGCGAAGATGAACATTTGTGGGAGCAACCCATTTATTGTCACCACTCAATACACTGGTTTTATAACACTTGTGTTGTGCTTTTTCACGCACAACACTTGTGGCAACAGCTGACAAACAGTGATGAAAACAGTCTGTGAACTACTCCCCTCCAACTTTAGCGTCCGTCTACATGTCTCGCTACACTAGAACTAAAAATCTGTGTGGGTGGGGGAGATTGCGTAGTCACAGATCCCGGACGCTGATTGGCTCAGGTATCGTGTTCTCGTGTGTGCCGGGTGCCTCATCATAAAGGACAAGAGAAAAAGGTTAGAATTGCACTTATCAGCTACAGCCTTTTTTACAAATACTATAGCATTAACTTCCTTAATCATGCACCTAATATGGGAGGCAAACATTCTATGCTTGCCAGTCATTTTCCTGCAACAGTGAAAGCAGCCAGGGGATAGTAGTTGACCATTTCTCTTTGCTAAAGTTTGTTCAACTCTTTTTGAGATCAAACCCAAAAGGTGCTTGTTGTGCATGATTTGTACACATAGATATTATATCTGTGTTGCACCAAATCTTTTATGTCATCTTTTAGAATGCCAACAGAGAGTTGTGTAGTTGTTGTTAAGTGAAAGGGATGATTTACTCACATTTGATTAATGGTGATGCAATGCCATCATGAGCCTTTTTTGCATGGGGAAAACAGTATATTCCTTAAACAACCTGTTGGTCTGACAGCTTTTTAAAAGCCATGCTTAGCCTCAAATTTCATGGTCCACATGGCTGCCAGAGGACCAAATTCCCAAATGAGCTCAGGGTAGTGCCCAAGAAAGTGGTGTTTGGGAATAAGTTTTTCTTAAGGGAAACTTTCAGGAAAGCTGTGCCGTGGTAGCAAATGCTCTATTCTATATGAACTGAAGCCATAGAAATTTTCACAATGTCTTTTAAGGTCATTAGCATTAGCCACACTTTATCCTCCTTAGGTACTCAAGCCTATCATTAGAGGCAAGACACCAATTCCTCCATATCTCCTACATATTTTTTGTTGCAAAATTGACAGTAATCAAATATGGATGATTTGTTTGTTCATTCCATTTATAAGGGAACTGGCAAATGCAATTATTGAGCTCCTTAAGAGAAGTTTTTTCTTGATAAAAGCTTGAAATGACAATGCCAGTTCCATTAATACAGTTCCTTCAAGTAGGTCATGTAATACATCTGGAGGGTAAACAGATGTTACGTGAAAATGTTCAACTATTTCAGATGTGCACTCTGTTTTTGACAACTCCAAAAAAAATTCTCAACAGGCAGAATGGGCTGCTCTTTATCTCTTCTCTGGAAAAAAGCCAGATCTTACTTCTGTGGTCTGAAACTGGAACCTGCCTGCAAGACTAAATCAGCAGACATGAAATCCTGTGAAGTTTTCAAAGAATCCTGCTACAGAATGAGCTCCCAATTATCAGCCACCACACTTATAACTTTCATGACTTAAACTTGGAATCAAAATGCCATCCTTTTCCAAGCTTTGGAAATCAGTTAAAAGTAGGTCAAGAACTTTCTGAAATCCAAATCAACGTGTGTCATCTGCCTTACAAAGAATGGCTAAATTAATAGATGCCATTGTTGATTGTACATGTGCTGGAAAGTTTCCTGACACCCTGTAGACTGCAGTTGTTAGGGAAGCAGACAGACAAGGTGAGTAAATAATGAAAGATGTTTATTACAACAGCGGAGCACAAAGGATAACGATGGGGAAGTGAATGAAGTTCGGTGGAGCTAATAATCCTTCTTTGGGGCAGGATGGATGACAGACACTGAGGAAGACCGAATGCGCACACACCAGAGGGCTTGCGGGTAAGACAGACTGACGACACAACTCTGACAGGACACCAGGAACACTGGAAGGAAACAGAGATGAGATGAGATGAGATGAGATGAGATGAGATGAGATGAGATGAGATGAGATGAGATGAGATGAGATGAGATGAGATGAGATGAGATGAGATGAGATGAGATGGACTACCAGGAGGTACTCGCTATGAGTCCGCTTCGTGGGAACAAGACCGGACAATGAGTGAAGAGAGGTGTGTGCTTTTATAGTGAGTTGGAGTGATTGGGTGCAGCTGTGTGTGATTAATACTCAGGTGAGGACGCTCGTTGCGTGATACTGGTGGAAGAGCCTGGCCAATCCGTGACAGCAGTGACTTTGTGAATCTTGTGAAAAATTGCAGACTTCGCAGTCATCAATGCACAGTATAATACTTCGACATCTGCAAAAAAAAACACATTTTCATGAAAGTGAAATCCGTGATGGAAGGACTGATATTTTGATGCACATCCATACTTTTTTTTTTTTTTTTTTTTTGATTGAATGACTAGGTCCTTTTCTTCAAAGAAACACCAAAGACTGGTGAATTGGAACATCCTGTAATGTTCTGTTGTCTTTATTGTCCAATATATATTGTTCTGGCTCAACAACTGAAAAATGAGCTTTCATAAATTCTCTTCTTTTATATGTTGTTGAAAAACATCCATCTTTCCCTAAATGCTTTTTATGGCCCTTTTTACAAGATGTAAAACAAGTCTCTGATGTCCCTAGATTGTGTATGTTAAGCTATAGCTTAAAATACTACACAGATATGTTTTATACCTATTTGAAACTGCCTTTTTGAGCTTTGATCCAAATTGTGCCAATTTTTTGTGACTGTCGTTTTAAATTAAAATGAGATCAATTTTTAAAAGAGCGGAGCTACAAATGCCTGTGTGTAACCATAGTAACAGTTTCAAAACTGTGAAAACTCAATATATCAAAAGAAGCAGCTCAGAAAGATCTATGGTGACTACAGTGTTCATGTGTGCAACCTAAAACTCTACATTTATACTCCTGTTAGTTGTTGACATTATCTTCAGTAGGTGAAAATTCTAATGGGAGACAAAAGCTTCTCACTCAAGGCTGTTTAGGCTAATGAGGGAGAGATTGTCACTAATGTGCAGGGGCATGTGCAGGGGACATGTATAAAGGACTGTTTTTATCGAGTATGATTATAAAAAAATAGAATTAATTAATCTGTACCATTAGAGGCTGGCTATATTTACACATTGTTTTTACAACTGTATTTATAAAAAAAAAAAACGTCCCATTTAAAGGCGACTTATCAACCTCTTTCAAAATAGGAGCAGATGCAGAAGAGGATATGACCTGAAGTTCATCTATGACTAAAACAATGTTCCTCAAAGAAAGAGAGGAAGACATTTGGATTTTTCACCTTCAACAGTGCATAATGCAATTGAAAAGATTCAATAAATATTGAGGAATTTCATTGTGTAAAGAACAAGGCTGCAAGCCTAAGCTGATCAACCATGATCTCCAATCCTGCAGGTGGCACTGTGTCAAGAATTGTCATTCATCTATGAGTGATATCACCACATGGGCTCAGGACTACTTTGGCAAACCTTTGCAAGTACCACAATACGTAGTTAAACCACAATTCACAAATCCACAAATGCCAGTTAAAACTGTACTGTGCCAAAAGGAAGCCCTATGTTAACAGTGTCCAGAAGCACCTTCTACTTCTCTAGGCTCGGGGGCATCTGAGATGGACCATCACACATGTGTACTGTGGTCAGATGAATCAGTATTCCAGATATTTTTTGGGAGAAATGGACACTGAATGCTCCGGACCAAAAAAAGAAAAGAATCTTCCAGACTGGTATCAGAAACAAGTCCAAACTCCAGGCTCTGTCCTAATATGGGGTTGTGTCAGTGCCCTTGGTAATAGTAATTTGCATTTCTGTGATGGCATCATTTCAAGAGTTCACACTTAGATATTGTTTGACAACTGTTAGCAGGTTTGGCATGCTGTCCCGGGAGAGAACCCTGAGCTCGGAGATAGGTGAGCCCAGGGCTCCCGCCTGGTCCATAGAGCATATGCGGGGAGTACGAGATCAGGTGGTTCTCGAGAGCTCCCCGTGGTAAAGGAAGAAAGGAGGAGAAGGGGTGGATGGGGGGTTTCTTCGGAAAACGAAGATAAGAGAGTAGTTCTAGCTGGGCTACTTATAGTGAGTTGGGGTTAATCTGATTGGCTAACTAGTGAATGTAGATGAGTGGCCAGCTGCAGTCAATCATATCACGTGCTCCTCTCGAAATTAGTTTGAAAACTTCACTAATTCTGAAAAGTCTATAGAGATTTTGGAGCACAATATGTTGCCTTCAACAAGACATCTTTTCCAGACAATGCAAAACCACATTCTGCACACAAAGTCCTAGCTATAGAGGATGAGGATTCAGGTACTTGACGTCCTGTCTACAGTCCCGACCTGTTTCCAATAGAGAATGTGTGATGCATTTTGAAGCACAAAATGCAACAACGAAAACTGTGTACTTCTGCCCAACCTAAAGACTTGTTTGCAGGAAGAATAGAACAAAATTACACCTAAAACACTTCATCACTTGTTGTCTCCAGTCCCTAAATGTCATTTAAGTGATGTAAAAAGTACTGGCAACCTTACACAATAGTAAATGCTTTACTGTTCCAACTTTCAAAATTGGGGCGACGCAGTGGCGCAGTAGGTAGTGCTGTCGCCTCACAGCAAGAAGGTCGCTGGTTCGAGCCGCGGCTGGGTCAGTTGGCGTTTCTGTGTGGAGTTTGCATGTTCTCCCTGTGTTCGCGTGGGTTTTTTCCGGGTGCTCTGGTTTCCCCCACAGTCCAAAGACATACGGTACAGGTGAATTGGGTAAGCTAAATTGCCTGTAGTGTATGTGTGTGAATGAGTGTGTATGGATGTTTCCAAGCGATGGGTTGCTAAGATAAAGGGACTAAGCCGAAAAGAAAATGAAAGAACGAATGAACTTTCAAAATTGACTGGCATTGCTGTACTTGTGGGAAATTCTGTGGAACCTTTCCATGGACATCTATTGATATTATTCTGACCAAAAGATATTACCTGAGCTTAACTCTATGCTAAGCCTACTGTGGGTAAGTCCCCACAATGTTAAAAGTCTCAGAGTTTTCTATCCTATTGAGGACATCATTAACACTCACTTGAACATGCAAACTCCACACAGAAATGCCAACTGGCCCAGCCGGGACTCGAACCAGCGACCTTCTTGCTATGAGGAGACAGTGCTAACCACTGATCACTGTACGGCCCCCTGATAAACCTATTAAAATACATTAAAGTAACAAAAACATGTCTTCATCTCATTGTACAGTGTAGTATGTATGCATGCATGCACGTGTGCACACACACACACACAAACTCACACACTAAAGCTTCCTTTCATCCTAATCTGATTTTCTTCATTGACCTCCTGTTGATGTCTTTACTACAAGCACAACAGCCAATCAGATTATGTGTTACTATAACTACAGCCAATCACGTCAGACATGATTTTTCCAACCATATGCTGCTCATTTGTAGTCATTTTAAGTTTTTTGCTCTTGAGGAACAATTTAAATACTTGCATATGGATTTGTAACTGATAGAGGCAGGAACACAAGAGTGGAGGAGGAGCAGGGAGAGATTAAGCAGATTAAAGCCGGATTGATGAAGCAGCGTCTTTCCAAGAAAGAGAGAAACTAATAATCAGACCATAAACCAATGTTCATGTTTCTGATGATGAGCTGAGTATGAGAAAGACAGCAGTGCAGCAGGAAGGCATGATGACTGAACAGACCTGCTGAATATAAATGACTGAGAAACTGAGAGATGGAGTAACACTCAATGCTAAAGCTCAATGCTTTGCACAAGACACGCTGTTGTACAGGTATGTGACTTTATATAGTTTATTCAGTCACACTTTACTATAAGGTTTCATTAATTAATCTTAGTTAATGTATTGACCAAAATGAACTAATAATGAGCAATACTTTTACAGCATTTATTAATCATAGTTCAACATTTACTAATGCATTATTCTTTCTTGTTAACACCAGACAATGCTCTGAGTTAACATAAACTAACTTCATTACTATTAACTAACCTTCATTAAAGATTAATAAATACTGTGTTCTTTGTTCATATTAGTAAATGCATTAACTAATACAGCCTTATTGTAAAGTCTTACCATTTATTCTTTTTATATGCAGTGTCATGCATGTCACTGTTTCCATCTGCATTAGTATCACTGTGATAGCAGATAATGTTTTCTGTTATTAAAGGACATCACCATTTGTAAACTTTTCCTTCTGTTGAAATGTGACATTCATTTTAACAACTACTAGGCTGTTGAAGTATTTGATGCAGTCTGTCAATTAATTTGAGGTCAGGAAAGTTGTATGTATAAAATAATTTGAGTGTTTTTAAATATAGTTTTAGATAGCTGATGATGACATATTAACCCTTTTAGTGACCTTATTGACATTTTTGTCCATTTCAGCTTGTTGTTTCTGCCTGTTACTTTGTTGTTGTTTCAACTGTTAAAAACAGCAGTTGTCAACCCCATGCAGGGCCATTTAACTATACAAAAGTGCAATATTCATTAATAGCCTTTCATTATTGGAATAAAAATATGATTTATGTTTTACTAGATTGTGGCATTTTTTCAAGTTCGCATATAAAGCAAATACTTGCTTTATTCCTCGATTTCTGCTTATGCATGTGCCTTCAATAGTAATTTACATTTAACAAATTATAACTGTCACTAGAAATCCATTTAATATTGAGAATACCATTTTTATTGTAATTTGTTTTTACAGCAAAATGAATAAGAACTCAGTTTACAATAAGAGGACATTTTAACTAGTACATGTGGGCGTCATTGTGGCTAAACTTGAATTGCTACACCAGTAAAGGGCACATCACTTATGTTTTTATTGTAACCTCATGCATTTAAACAACATGTATGAGTGTTGATGGCATAAAGAAAAAAATCCTATAAATAAATCAACATGCGATGCTTCATATTTCTATATTCTTTGTTTAGTTGTGCATGGATATAAATAAAGTTTTTTTAACCTGTATTATTTATAGTAGAAAAAAATAAAAACACAAAATAAAAAAAATTAAATATATATATGCCCCCACTGGTTCCCAACCCTTGTTATAATCTATTATAGAGTGGTTTGGAAAAATTCTGCAGCTATTTTGGAACGGATGACAGATTGTAGCTTGTATGTATGTACTGAGCATTGTATGTGTGCGTAAAATGTTTGATAGAAAGACATTATATTATATTATATTATATTATATTATATTATATTATATTATATTATATTATATTATATTATATTATATTATTCATTCTTTTTCTTTCAGCTTACTCTATATATATATATATATATATATATATACACACACACACATTAATTTATCGCAAGTAATCTTTGTCTAGTTAACAAAATTAACCTAGTTAAGCCTTTTAACCACACTTTAAGCTGAATATTAGTATTTTACAAATTAACTAGTTTAATAAGTTTTAACTAGTAAATATTATGACAATTTTTTTGTACAATGTTTAAATTCATAGCAAACACTCTTAATTAAATGGCACTTGAGAAATATTTGAAGAAGAATAAATCATTTCACAGGAGGGCTAAAAAGTATTGGAGAATCATGGGCTGGCTTCTTTCCCAGTCATGGGTTGCAGCTGGAAGGGCATCCATTACGTAAAACATGTGCTGGATAAGTTGGCGGTTCATTCCGCTGTGGACACCCCAAATTAATTAGGGACTAAGCCGAAAAGAAAATGAATGAATGGGTTGGCTTCAAATTTGAAATATTATATTTTACGTATTGTTAATTTGCAGGTATGGGTGGAATTTAATTTATTATCTGTTAATTCATTTAGAAAATAAATTGTTCATTCATTATCTGTGTGATGAAAAATCCCATAATATTGTCTTTCTATTGACATTACTTCCTGAATCCTTTGCTTCATTAAGGCAGTGATTAGTTGGAGCTGTTGTCATAATGTCACTGGCGGTGGATGAGACAGCAGGTGATCTCCCGGTGAGGGATGTGGGCTTGAGAGCAGGACTGATAACTCTTCTCGCAGGTGTGTGTATAGAACTGACAAGGATAGTTTCAATCAAATGCATAGTTAAATGAGGAGATCTGTTGAAGATGTGCTTTATTTCAGACACAGACCATGACACCAGAAGCTGGAGAAGACAACCACAGGTGCTCAAGATAAAAGGTAAAGATGTGTGTCAGCAAATGTGTCCCGATTGTAAACACTAAATTAGCCAAACCTTATTTATATTTCTTATTATAAATATGCAGTCAAATGCAAATTTATTTGTCCTTAAATTAATAGTTTTTTTAAGTGTTTTTAAAAAGTGTTTAATGGAGAGAACTTTTGTCCAACACATTTTTTTAAATAATAGTTTTAATGAATTACAAGTCATTTTGTAAGATACTAATATTCACCTTAAAGTGTGATTTAAATGATTAAATAGGTTAATTAATCAAGTCAGTGGACAATATTGGTTTGTTCTGTAGCCGGGAAAATATATTTTGGATTTTTTTCGTAGCCAAACTAAAAAAAATTGTAATGAGTTGGTGGTGACAACAAGGATTAGATACAAAGTTGCAGTTTTATTTAAGAGTTGTCAGACAGGAAAGGTCACAGGAATAGACGGGAGCATGCAGGAAATCCAGAGAATGGTCAATATCACAGGCAAATAGTCAAGGCATGCAGCAAAACAATGTAAACAAACAAACAAACAAACAAGGGTTAACAACATGGAAGGGAAAACTAGGATGATGCTTAGAATGCTTACTACATGACTTAGCCCAGAGGTGTGTGTGTGTGTCTAAACGTAGTCCATGTAATTAGTCCTTATGAGCTTCAGCTGTGTGTGTAATCAGGAAGTGATCTGGAACCGGTGTGTAAGTGAGGTGCATAATGGGATATATAGTTCAGTACGATGGCAGGTATGCATTGTAAAACCCAACAGTCAACTTTATTGAATGAAATGAGTGTAGTTAACTCAAAATTTACTGAAACCTAATTCTACTCATTTGAAAAGAGTTTTGAACTCAGTTTTGAAGGTAATGAGTTAATTAAATACCTCATTACTTCAACTTAAATGGAGTAAGTTCACAGTACTCATATAGATTAGTTTTTTTTTACTCAAATGGTTTGTTGCAATTGGGTTCCTCCAACGGTTTGAGTTGACTTAACTTATTGAGTTTTACAGTACTCAGTTGGTTTGAGTTATCTTCATTTAT
Organism: Danio aesculapii; assembly: GCF_903798145.1. NCBI lineage: Eukaryota > Metazoa > Chordata > Actinopteri > Cypriniformes > Danionidae > Danio > Danio aesculapii. Next base: position 34,051,499 of record NC_079458.1, read on the forward strand.
TGGGTTTTACTGTTTACTGTACTCAGATTGCTTCATTTACTCAAATGGATCAAGTTCACAGTACTCACTTGGATTAGTTTTTGAACTAAAATGGTTTGTTGCAATCGGTTTCCTCAAATGGTTTGAGTTACCTTAACTTTTTGGGTTTTACAGTGTGTGTAGTAGTGTGAATGATAGAGTGTGTTCTCTAGCGATCTTGTTACGCACCGTCTAGGGATGGTGCACAACATGAAAGACAAGACAACGAAAGTGAAGTCAAAGATTTATTGGGGTTTGAATTTGAGCTCTAACTTACCTGATCAAAAATAAAAGAAAAGAAAGTACAATTCACTACCCTAACTACCTAACACAAAAAAACAGAGGTCAAAAAGGTTTTACAAAGAAAATGGCGTCAAACTCCTTACTATCCCAATATATATACTATTTACAAACTATTTACAAAACAGGCAATCATATTTAAAGGACAATCCAAAAATCAATGTCAGCAGGCAACAAAGGTCAAACAAGCCAGTGGAACAAAGTATCATAAACAAAACAAACACTAACACAAAAAGTAATCACAAATATCAATAATCAGACTTAACACATATAACTCTGGCCTATACCACATACAAAAGTATCAACAAACACAAAGCAAGGGACCAAAAACAAGATGGCTGCCAAGGAAGTAGTGTCATGGCTTTTTAAAACACTGTAGGCCAATCAGGAACAAGCAAGCTGGAAGTGGCCAATTAGATGTGTTCTAAGCAAAACAGAAAAGACAGACGAGACAAGACCAACATAGGGTTGTAACACCCCCATACATAAGTGTAAACATGGTTACAAGTTTACAAATCCGATCTAGACAATGAATCTGCTATTATATTGTCAGTACCTTTCTTGTTGTGAGGGAGCCGTAGGTGAAGACATGGAGGCTGATTGAATCCAAACGCTGGAGGTTTATTAAGTAAACAGCAAACATCAAACAAAGGCAGAATCGTAATCCTAACCAGGCTGAGTCAAGCAAACAAAGAGGCAGTCCGAAAATAGCAAACAAGGCAGAGTCCAAAATCCAAAAAGCAGTAGTCAAAAAGCAGGCAAAAAGGTCATAACACTATAGCAAACACAACAGTAGGAAAACGCTTGGTAAGGCAGTGGAACTGGCAATACTTCGCAAAGAACAGACATAAACAGTGTGCTTATATATGGTGGCTACCAGGAAGTACCACCGAGGAAGTACCCAGTCAATATTCGGGAGAGAGCTCCCTCTGGTGGACGGATGAATGGTAATCTGCCACATTCGTTACAGAATCCCCCCCTCTACGAACACCTCCTGGTGTTCTTCTCATAGGTCTACCCCTTGGACGTGGTGCAGGGCGATCAGGATGTTGTTGGTGAAATTCTTGTATCAATGACGGGTCCAGTATATCCTTGGAGACCACCCAAGATCTCTCCTCAGGTCCATAGCCCTCCCAGTCCACCAGATATTGCAACTGTCCCCTTCTACGGCGGGAGTCTAGGATCTCATTAACTGAGTAAGCAGGTGTGCCATCAATCTCCAAAGGTGGAGGAGGCTCAGGACTCGAGGGGCCGGGGTCAGATGCAGGGTGGACCGGTTTCAGGAGGGAGACATGAAAGGAAGGAGATATACGATAGTTAGCAGGAAGCTCTAAACGGTATGTAACTTCATTAATTCGTTTAAGAATTTTAAAAGGTCCAACATACCTTGGCGTGAGCTTCCTGCATGGTAGGCGTAGACGGAGATCTCGGGTGGCAAGCCAGACTCTCTGGCCAGGTTGATAGTTGGGGTGGGGATGTCTCCTGCGATCTGCTTGAATCCGCTGAGCACGGATTGCTCTCTGAAGCCTCACATGAGCGCTGTCCCACACCTGTTCACTACGCTTAATCCAGTCATCCACCGATGGCACCATTGAAGGTTCTCCTGACCATGGGAACATGGGAGGTTGGTAGCCTAATACACACTGAAAAGGGGTGAGACCTGTGGATGAGTGGGTGAGGGAATTCTGAGCATATTCCGCCCAAGGGAGGAATTCACTCCATTTATTCTGTTCTCTGCTGCAGTAAGACCTGAGGTAACGACCAATTTCCTGATTGACTCTTTCTACTTGACCATTTGACTCTGGATGGTAGCCCGAAGTTAAACTGACATTAATGTCCAGGTGTTTACAAAAGGCTTTCCACACCTTTGATGTGAATTGGGGACCCCGGTCAGATACTATGTCCTCCGGGATTCCAAAGGTTCGGAAGACATGTTGAAAGAGTTCTATTGCTGTTTCCATGGCAGTGGGTAGTCCTTTCAATGGAATCAATCTGCATGCTTTTGAGAATCTGTCTACAATAACCAGAATAGTCGTGAAACCATTGGATGGAGGCAAGTCTGTAATAAAGTCAATAGACAGATGCGACCATGGACGGTGTGGAATGGGAAGGGGTTGTAATAGGCCGGTGGGAAGTTCACGAGGGGTCTTGGTTTGGGCACAAATAGTACAAGATTTGACAAAGTTGGTAACATCCTTGTTCACGGAAGGCCACCAGAATGCATTCCTTACTAGAGTCATGGTTCGATGAATTCCTGGGTGTCCTGAGCCTATTGAGGTATGTACCCATTGGAGAGTGCGATTCCTGAGGGTTAGAGGAACATATTGACGGTTAGGTGGGCATTCAGGTGGGGTTGGTTCATTTTGTTGTGCTCGTTGTATTTCCTCCATGAGGTCCCAACTTATTTGAGCAATAACTACTGTTGATGGAAGGATGGGAACGTTGGGTTGATGGGTTGAATCAGTTTCATATCTGCGAGAGAGAGCATCTGCTTTGAGATTTTTACTGCCTGGACGGTAAGTGACAGAGAAATTGAAGCGTGTAAAAAACAATGACCAACGGGCCTGCCTGGGATTAATTCTTTTGGCTCCCTTGATATATTCCAGATTCTTATGATCAGTAATGATCTGGAATGGGTGGACGGCTCCCTCGAGCCAGTGGCGCCACTCTTCCAATGCTGCCTTCATTGAAAGAAGTTCTTTGTTACCCACATCATAATTCCTTTCTGCTGTTGTCAGTTTTCGTGAGAAGAATGCACATGGGTGTAATTTGCCAGGACTGCCATGTCGTTGAGAGAGTATGGCCCCTATTCCACAGTCAGAAGCATCCACTTCTACAACAAAGGGTAATTCAGGGTCCGGATGTTTTAGGATAGGTGCTGTGGTAAAGCTAGTTTTTAGGTTTTCAAAAGCCTTAACAGCGGATGGATTCCACACAAGTTTACCAGGTTTGCCTTTAAGGAGGGAAGTAAGGGGAGCGGCAATGGAACTATAATTACGAATGAACCGGCGATAAAAGTTGGCAAATCCAAGAAATCGTTGGAGTTCCTTTACTGTCTTTGGAAGAGGCCATTCTGTGACTGCTTGGATTTTCGATTTGTCCATCTCCACTCCCTTATGACTAACAATGTAACCCAGAAACGATGTTTTATAGACGTGGAACTCGCATTTCTCAAGCTTGGCGTAGAGTTGATGAAGTTGTAGGTGTGTGAGGACTGTCTTGACATCCTTGATGTGTTGATCCAGATTGGGAGAGTAGATCAGGATGTCATCAATATAGGTGATGACGCATTTATTCAACAGATCATGGAAAATCTCATTAATAAATGATTGGAATACCGCTGGTGAGTTAGCTAGTCCATACGGCATAACAAGATATTCGTAGTGCCCCCTAGTGGTCAGGAAGGCTGTTTTCCACTCATCCCCTTCTCGGATTCGAATTAAGTTATATGCACTCCTGAGGTCAAGTTTGGAGTAGATGTGTGCCTCTCTTAGCTGTTCCAATGCAGATGGAACTAAAGGTAATGGATATCTGTACTTAACTGTGACACTGTTTAGCCCCCGATAATCGATGCAAGGGCGGAGCCCACCATCCTTCTTTTCTACAAAGAAGAATCCAGCAGCTGCTGGTGATGTAGAGGGTCGAATAAAACCAGATGCTAGCGCCTCCTCTATGTAATTTTCCATAGCTTGGGTCTCAGGACGAGAGAGAGGGTACACTTTGCTCTTTGGAGGGGACATGTTAGGAAGTAGTTCAATAGCGCAGTCACCGGGTCGATGAGGGGGAAGTTGTGTGGCCTTGGACTTGCTGAAGACATCTGCAAATTGGTGATAGATAGCTGGGAGAGTCGGACATGCTTCAGTTTCAGAGCTTTCAATGCTGGTGGAAAGGCAGGGAAATGACAGCGTTTTTGTAAGGCAATTGTTAATACAATAAGTTGACCACTGAGTGAGTTCACCGTGGGTCCATGAAATGACTGGATCATGAACAGCCAACCAAGGGTGACCCAATATCATTTGGTACTTGCATGAAGGGACCACATAGAAGGTGATAGTTTCTTTGTGAAACAGTCCAATATGGAGAGACATGGGTGCAGTGGTAGCAGTAATTCCAGAACCGATAGGGCCATTGTCTATCGTTGTTATGTTGATTACTGGGACACAGGGAGTTGTGGGAATCTTGAGTTTGTCCGTGAGTTCTTGACTGATGATGTTAACCACCGATCCTGAGTCGACTAATGCTGAAATATATTGAACAGCAGTATCAAGTTCAATTCTGCACTCCAAAAGAAAATTACGGCGATGGGGAACTTCAATGGTAGTCACATGATATTGAGGAACATGGCTCTTCTTGGTCTTGAGAGGGCAGGTAGCATTTTGGTGATTTTCACCTCCACAGTAGTAACATAGATTTTCCCGCTGCCGTCGTTCTCTCTCATTTGAGGAAAGGCGGGTAGATGCTATCTGCATAGGCTCAGGGGCATCATGACTTGTCATGGCAGGTTCAGACTTGATCGGTAAAACCCGGCGTGAGCGCGGAGTGTTGCGCATCAAATTGTCGATTTTAATGGCTAGAGTGATTAACTCATTAAAAGACAAATCAACTGCTTTGCATGCTAATTCAGCTTGTAATTGTGCATTCAGTCCTCGTTTGAATACAGCCTTGAGAGCCACATCATTCCAACCGCTTTGTGCAGCTAGTGTTCGGAAGTCAATAGCATAATCTGCAGCAGTGCGATTTCCTTGTTTGAGATCTAGCAATTGTTCAGAAATGTCTTGTCCTCCTTCAGGATAACCAAAAACTTCATTGAGTTGGGAAATAAAATGGTCAAACGAAGACTGTACAAGGAAATCATTCTCCCAAACAGCTGATGCCCAGTCTAAAGCTCGTCCGGTTAATAAGGACATCATTACAGCGCATTTCTTTGTATCATGAGTATATGTTTCAGGCTGACTAGTGAAAAAGACTTTACACTGACGAATGAAGCCACGATAAAGTTCTGGTGAACCATCAAATTTATCAGGTAATGCCAGTCTTACCGGTGAGCTTTGAGGAGCAGGGAGAGAATGGATGTACTGGGTGAGACGGTCGTTGGCATCCCTTAGATGCATCAGCTGTTCCTGATATCCAGATAGAACTTCGCTTTGATAGTTGAAAGCTGCTTGTATCTGAGAAACCTCCGCTGGATTGATGTTAGGCGAAGTATTCTGTGAGGGAGCCGTAGGTGAAGACATGGAGGCTGATTGAATCCAAACGCTGGAGGTTTATTAAGTAAACAGCAAACATCAAACAAAGGCAGAATCGTAATCCTAACCAGGCTGAGTCAAGCAAACAAAGAGGCAGTCCGAAAATAGCAAACAAGGCAGAGTCCAAAATCCAAAAAACAGTAGTCAAAAAGCAGGCAAAAAGGTCATAACACTATAGCAAACACAACAGTAGGAAAACGCTTGGTAAGGCAGTGGAACTGGCAATACTTCGCAAAGAACAGACATAAACAGTGTGCTTATATATGGTGGCTACCAGGAAGTACCACCGAGGAAGTACCCAGTCAATATTCGGGAGAGAGCTCCCTCTGGTGGACGGATGAATGGTAATCTGCCACATTCGTTACACTTGTACTTAATTTGTAAATTAAAACTTTGACAAATGAGAGCCCACCGCATCAGTCTCTGATTTTTGTTACACATTTGCTGAAGAAAAACAAGTGGGTTGTGGTCAGTAAATACCTCAATGGGTTGTGGACTGGATCCAACATACACTTCAAAATGTTGCAAGGCTAACAAAAGAGCTAAGCAAAGGCTAGATTGCTCGTGATCAAAACAGAAATACTTCTTTCTCAAAAGAGAAATATAAATTTAATTACAAATATTTTATTGCAAAGACTTTGCCTTTGTTTAGCAAAGACAAATGCAGTTAAAAGATTTAAAATATCTTATCAAATTCTTTTAAGTCAGCATTTACTGGCTAGCTATGGTTCCCACCAGAGCTGTTCACAATCAGAATTAAATTGTAATTTCAGATTATTTTACTTTTTTTTTTAAATAACAACTGAAAATGCTTTATTTTATACAAAATTGTAATGGTTTTAATATGTATTTTAATACTGTTGTTTAGTTATTTATAAAAAAAATGCATTAAACAAGAAATAAAGTGGAAATAAAAACTCAAAATGTGTTAAATGTCATCTTAACATATACTGTATAGCATAATATATTATCATTTCTTTACTTTAGTTTAGGTGTTGCTAATACATACAAACTTCTTAAATATTCAAATTTCAAAGCTCTACAGTGTAAAAAAAGCAATTAGCTAACTTTAATTATAAAAATTAAGTCAGCTTAAAATTTCCACTTTTTTAAGTAAAGTCCCCTTGTCACTTTTAAGGCAACATGTTTACTCACTTTTTAAAAGAAAAGTAACTAATCGATTTTTACAGTGGATATATTCTTATACTGTATATCACAAATGTAATTTTATTCTGCCCAATTTTTAGAAAACATTTACAATATTACGGTTTTGTAAGTCTCTCCGTCTTTATACAGATCGTCAGCGATTATTCAGAGTACCACGCGATCAGCTGGAGGACCAGTGTCACCGACTACAGGAGGAAAACACACTTCTCAAACAACACAGCCGCACACAAGAGCAAAAACTACGCAGGTAACACACACCAACTTAAAAATATATATTCAAATTTTTCATTCATTTCAATGGCAGTGTGAGCAAACAATCCTGTAGATTCATATAACCTGGATGCTGGGATATTTAAACCTAATTGCCACTTGTTTTTTTATTATTATTGGTTTGTGTAACAAATCCTTAAGTGCCTTTGTCTTGACTCTTTAGGTTGTCAACTAAACTGTTGCGGTTAAAGCATGGATCTTCTGCTTCGGGTCGGGATGGAGAGCTGGAGGACACTATTGAAGAGCTAGAGGCTCGTGTAGCGACCCTAGAGAGTCAGAAGGGGGCGCTGCAGAGTAAACTTAATTTAGCCAAGCAACACATCTTAGATCTGGGCGTCAGAACACATATCAGGCCACGAACAGGTAAGGAGTCACTTACCAAAAAAGTTTTACTACTATGAAATTACTGTTTTGTTTTCAACATGGTAGGTCTAACCTATAATAAATATTTTTTATTTAATATTATAAATTTTATTATTCATATGTTCTGACAAGGGATATTATTGTCATTTTAAGACCATTTATACCACTGAAAAGCATAGTCTTGCAAGTAGGCATAAACACTTTCAAGGGACAAATAATTTTGATTCTTAAGGTTATTTAAATTCTGTAACGTTATTTGAGAATATTTCATTTTGGACTGTGACTTTTATGGACGTGTGCTGCAGCTTTGAAACAGAGATGATTTGTGACCCTTAGATTGTATCGGTCAAAATGATTGATTTTTCTTTTATATCAAAAATAATTAGAATATTAAATACAGATAATGTTCTAGGGAGATATTCTGTAAATTTCCTGCTGTGAATATATCCAAACAACATTTTTGATCAGTAATATGCATTGCTGAAATCTTAATTTAGACAACTTTAAAGGTTAAAAAGGTTTTAAAGGTTTTTTCTCATTTTTAAATTTCAGATTTTCAAATATCTTTGCCAAATATTGTCCTGTCCTAATAAACCAAATGCTGATGGAAAGCTTATTTATTCTGCTATCCAAATAAATCAAAAGTCTAAATCAAAGGTCACTTATAACTCTGGTTTAATGTCAAATTTAGACAACTTCTTCCAAACAGTCAGCAGAATTAAGAAAATTATACTTTCTCTTCAGCTGTCAGTAAACATTGTTTCTAATGTAGTTCCATGAGCTCGCTGACACCTTTAACAGAAATTAGAGATGAGAGAGGTTGCTCAGTCTACTAATATTTCATGTTTAAATTACTATTAGAAGCAGTGGTGGTATTAGATTTTTAATTCATTTTAATGTAAAAACGGCGATGAGCAATTCTAAGCTCCCAAAAAACTGTGTGCGCAGAAATCTGCGAAATTTCACAGATTTTTTTTTTTGTTCATTCAGTCTATTTATTTACTTATTAATTTATAAAGTTCTTTTAAATTAATCTCAGTAATATTATTGAATAATATTCAAATGTTTATATGATTTATTTTCAATACAGTTTGTAAAGTAATATATGTTTTTATTAGATATATTATATGAGAGACTTGCTTTGTTTTCCAAACAAGTGTTTCTAAATGGATTTGCATAGTAAACCTTAAATAGTTGTTTAAGCAAACCTTAAATAAAACTTTCATGTTTTAAGTTTTTAGTTTACTATCATTCCGCATTAATCCATAGATTGTTTTTACAAACTTTTGATCAGAGATAGCAAAAAATTACCCTGGTGATTGTATCACCAAACAGTATTGAGGTTATGTTCATGTATTATGTGATAAGTTGATATATTGATTATCGTGATATGCCTACATTGGAGATTTATAATATTAGGGTGTTTTTGGACATACACCATGGTAATATATTGGTTTGATTTATGTTTATTTATTTTTTGTATTTTGAATATTTATTTAAATATTTCTTTGTTTCAGGGCGAGGTGTCGATGGGGATGGAGGGGTCAGACGAGCTGCCCAAACTGCTCCTGCCCGCTGTGGCATCAGTTCACTGGACGACACCAGAGGAGAGATGGACCGATTGTAAGTTGACCTGTGGATGTGTGTTTAACATAATATGGATGATAGATTGAAAAACTACACTGATAGGTCTAAAGGAATTAGTCTCTAAATACATATTGAATATTTTTGATATATGATATGATATGATATGATATGATATGAATGTGATATGATATGATATGATATTATATGATATGATATGATATGATATGATATGAATGTGATAATGCTGTATTATTTTAACAACAACCAAAGAACTGCATTTCTGTTTTTGTGGCTAATTGTCAGTTGTTAAAAGTAATGCTAAGGATATATTAAGGATATTTTAAGCATCATTATACAATCCCAGCAGGCACAGGACGTCAACATGACATCAGATTGACGTTGTACCCCAATGCCATGGGCATGTTGCATTTAGTTTGCAATTGAAAATCGGGTTGACGTCAGAACCCAACATCAAGCCAATGTTAATGTCCAACGTCCGACCTAAAATCAACCAAATATCAACGTCAATTGATGTTACAGTTTGAGGTTGTGTGGACATTACCACTATGACGTCTATCAGATGTTGGCTTTTGGTTGCCATACCTGACGAATAAATGTCAGTATTTCACATCAGTATGATGTTGGTTGAAGATGTTGGCTCGGCGTTGGATTTTGGTCACTTTCCAACACAACTTAAAATCAACCAAATATCAACGTCTCTTGACGTCATTAATGGACATCAAAATAATGTTGTCCTTAGACGCTAACTAGACATTGAATTTTGGTCACCTGACGTCACGACCTAAATCTAACCTAATATTAACATCTTATGACATTGTGTGCCTTCTGGGATCATGCTTAAATAAAAAAGCAAAGAATATGTCTATTTATTGCCCTCGATCTTTCTGTCTCTTTCTCCTTCATATGAACAGACTTGCATTACTCAGGTTTGTTGGTTGTTTTATATGTCTGCATAATTGCAAAACACAGTATAGTGCTATGCTACATACATATAAAGAAAGAAATATTCACAAATAGTTGCTTAGAGTTACACTAAATAAAAACAAAGATTAAAAGCATTTAATATAACTTCTTATGATTTATCATGATATCTTCTTTGAATTATATCTGCTCATGGCACTCCGGTATTCATAGACACTTCAGGCATGTAGATATGCTTTCACCCACAAAAGACTTTGCAAGTATTTTATTTATTTTTTCTTTACTATATACTTGTTTGATCCATATACGTCTTGATGATCCATATCCATATGGTAGGTCAGCTTCGGTGTTATTAATTTGCTGTTTAAATCACATATTCATCCCCAAACCAACTAATTAGCTTGCTTGCTCATTACCTGAATCTGGCTTTTACCATTTTCTTGCACGTTTTCTCTCCCAGCAGATCCACCATCATAGAAAGCCAGCAAGGCAGAGTGGCAGAGCTGGAGCTGACTGCTCAGTCACTAAGAGAAACACTCAGAGACAAAGAGAGAGAAATCGAAGGTATCGTTAAAGACCTGCGCAAACAACAAGTGGACGGACACAGGTAGGTTTATCAACTACAGTCAAATGAACAGTACATGTGCTGATTCTGGTCACATTCAACATTTGTGGTCATTATTTTAATTCAGAAGTAAGAAGAATCGGCACACTGCCACTTTAGCTCTCAAAAAACAATTTGATTAGACAACGTTTCGACCTACAAGGTCTTCATCAGGTCAGCTGAAACGTCAGGTTGACAATTACTTCTGTCTCTGTTTTGTTTGGCTTGATCAAGCACCTGCCTTCAAGATATTATTTAATTCAGCCAACAAATACTGCTCAATGGCATCAACACAGTGTGTGTGATATTTGTTTTGTTTTTCTTTACAGACTTATTATAAAAGATAATGTAGATGTGATCAGACTGCAGAAGCAGCTCTCTGAAAAGAATGCCGCCCTTCTGGTTATTCAGGAAAAGTTTGGTGGTCTTCAGGAGGTGAGATATAAAACCTAAACAGACCAAAAACGTTGGTAAAAATGATCAGATTTAAAATAACACCACCATTGCTTGACTCTGCTTTTAGTTCATTAGTTTAGTGATGAAAACACTAGTGTACAAAGACACTAAAACTCCTAGGGTCATTCTCAATCTTGGTGTAATAGGGGTAAACATATGAGCACTGACACAATCAATTTTTTGTGTCATCAAAATGGTGGACATTCTGAACACATTCACTGTAAAGGCTCTTAAATCATGCAGGCTATAAAAAATTCCCCTACGTTTTGTAAACAAATATGTCAGAAAAACACCAATAATGTCAATAAAATCATTTCAAATGACTTCAGTACACTTAAAAGCATGAAAATAAAAAATCAAGGTTTCTGGTTTTAACCTGTTTCTTTTAGTGTGTGAAGAAGAGAATACCATTAAGCATTGCTTTACAGTGTAGCTATGTGCTGGTTAACTTTTTTATTACTTATTTACTTTTTTATGACAGAAAATATGCTACATATTTTAGAAATATCTTTACTAGGAAAGTGTTGGTGGTGTATTGTTTTACAAACTTGAATTTCTGGATTAAAATATGTATATTAATTCTTATTACTCTCTTCCTTTTAAATTTTTTTAAGGCTTACGAGAACCAGCTGGAGGAGGTAAGCATAACCAAAAATCCTTACATTCTTTTACCGCCTGTTTACACTTGGTCACATTTGTGAAAATGGTTACATTTACGCATAATTGTGTCTCTGCTAAGTGAAGTTTCATAAACTAATTTCGAGAGGAGCACGTGATATGATTGAGCACGACTGGCTGCTCATCTGTAATCAGTAATAATTCAATCAGAGTGAACCTAGTTTACTATAAATGGATCATTTTCTTCCTACTGCTCTATCTTCGTTTGGAAGAATCCCCCCTTCCACCCCATCTCCTCCTTTTCCTCCCTTTCTAAAGGGGGAGCTCTCGAGACCTACCCGATCTTAGATCTCCTGATATGCTTATTGACCGGGCGGGAGCCCTGGGCTCAAATATCTCCGAGCTCAGGGTTCTCTCCTGGGACAGCATGCCAAACCTGCTTCAAACGCCAAGCATATCTAAGTGGGAACTCTTGAAATAGATATCAATCCCATCTTCAAATCCCATGCAATATGCAAATTTAACTAGGGTGCATTGATTTAAGCATCAGATACACCACAGATTTATTTAATTATTATTATTTCTTTACTGAAATTTAAGCAACATATCTTATTCTGCATACAAATTATTTCATAGTCTCAAGGAGGCTTGTTCCAGTAAAACCTCATCACAAGCGCACAAAGCTTGGCTCCACTATTACTTTCATTATATGAAACATCTGTTTTTGTTGTACAGATACAAAAAGGCAAGGGTTTGTGTATTTGTGTATAGGCTACTCTACCCAAAATAAAACTTTGCGCCTTTGTAAATGAACAAAACACTTTATTTCTCTAGGCTACTTCAGGTATGTGATGAGTAGGCCCACATGGAATCTGCGCACTCAGATTTCTGCAGAGTATTAGACCATAATTGAGTCTATTTATTTACTTGTGTAAATATGTGTGAATTTATATTTATTCACATTTTTTTTATTAATATCAGTAATATTATTGAACATTTTCATATGATTTATTTACAATACAGTTTGTAAAGTAATATGTTCTGTCTTTTAGTAGATGTATTATATAAGAAACTTGCTTAAGGTGGATCTTATTGGATTTGCAACTGTAAACATTAAATATAAGTTTTAAAGGTCATTGAAAATTATATTTTATTTCATAGATGAAGTTTTTAGTTATGATACTCCCCAAGTTATTCTGCATAAATCTAAAATTTTTTGATAAAATCCTCTGCAGAAATTGCAAAAACTGTCCACAGATTCTGTCTGGCCCTAGTGATGAGTCTCTGTTGTTCATGCTGTAATTTCGTATTAGTTTAACAGTCTAATTTTATCTCTTGTGGACAATGTCCAGTCAAATAATAATATGAATAATATGAAACAAACATGGCAAACTTCTCTGGTCATCTGTACTGTTGCTCACTCAAAAATGATGTTTGGTGTTTTTTCCAAACTACTTATTTAAAATGAGCTGAAACAACACAATTCTTGAGGTTTTTTGTGACAACTTAATTGTTTTATGTTCACACTTGTAAAAACTAATAAGTGATTCCATCATGTTATCCCAACACAAATTAATTGTGTGGAACTCAGTGCTGTTGCTTGTATATTAGCACTGCTATATCTGACTAAGTAATATACCATATGCCCTCATATTTAATTTAATTAATTAATTAATTTGTTTTACAATTTGGGAGTAAAATTTACATATGTGGTTTCAAACACAGCATACATTCAAGCTGCAGTCACAGTGCACTTTTCTCCCCATAGACTTCCATTCATACATATGCAAATGCATCAAAAACGCAAGCTCGTGCGACAAGTTTCGCAGTTCGCTGCGTTGGAAAGTTCAAGCTTGATGAACTCTGACCTGCGAAATCGCATCACATGATTGCGTGAGACCAATCGAAGATCAAAACATGACCTCTCTGTACAGAAATTGAAATTATGGACCAATGTTTAATCATCTTGTTTAATCCTGCCCCTTTTCGTGGTGCTGTACAACAGAATTTCGCAAGCTCAAACTCTAGTGTGACCGCAGCATTAGACCTGTCCAGCTTCACCTGGAATGTCTTCCAGGCCATTTCCTAAAGTGGTTTGAGTGATCAGGTTTTATCCAACTCAAATGCATTTCTGAGGCATTTACACCAGCCCGTTTCACAATTGGATTGAATAAAAAGTGTGTAAACAGTGCCATGGTGTAGCCTAATTATCTTTTCTTCAGGATTTAAAAAATATTACAAGGGACAAGAGTACTGAATTACCCTGTTTTTTACTGAATAGAAAACTAAGAAATACATTGTTAACATTAATAAATAGCGTTGAATATTGGTGTGTGTGTGCATATGTGTGTATTTTTTAATATACTAAAGGGCCAAAAGTCCTTAAAAGAGAGCCAAGAAGCACTGCTGGGGAAGGTGGAAGAACTGAGTGAGCAGTTGAAACAGGAGAAGCAAAGAGTGCTAACTCTCGAAGGTCAGCTCAGTGCTGCCACTCTTTCACTGCAGGCTCTGGGGGAGGTACTGATTTAGTTTTACCTTTGGACTTTTATTGTAGGCTTTCTTCTTTGCCGTCTTATGTTATCATCCTCTGTTTTACAGCTTCAGGAAAGGGTTTTAGACCTGGAGGGGGAGAGAAACCTCTTGAAGAAGAGCTACGACTCCCTTCTGGAGAGGTCAGTGTTTCATAGGGTCTAAACAGAGTCTTTTGTATTGGGATCATTGGGACAATGACAAAGGGGACTTCTTAATGGAATAGTTTACCCCAAAATGTAAATTACACATATTTTACTCACACTCAAGCCATCCTCAGTGTATATGACTTTCTTCTTTCAAGCTAACATAGTCCGATTAGTTTTCAATTTTGTTCTGGCTCTTCCTGTATTATGGTCATGAGTAGTGGCTAATTTTGCAGCTTCCAAAAGTGCATAAATCTGTCACAAAACTAACCCATACACCATCATGGGGATAGCACATGTCTTATGAAATCCATCAATGTGTTTTTGTGACAATAAATTATCAAATTTTTAAATTAGGAACTCAAATCAAGGACTTCCAGCCACCGACAAATGCGTTTCCTTCCAATTATTTTTGTGTGCATTTTGGAATATCACAGCATCCGGTAAGACAATATTTGCATAAACTATAGGAAATGGGTCGGATGGGACAGCATTACTGGACAAACTAGCAAACCGACTACATTCTAAAATATCTGAACTGTTGTTTTGGTCATTTTAAAATCTTTTAGCCAATGTCCGTCATCAAAGTGGTTTGGTATTATTAGCTCTCAGAAGTCTTGAACGGCTGTGCGCTTCCACAGATCGATCTCGTGCCTCTAAAAGCCATCTAAAAGCCACACGTTATTTATTGTATAAGAAAAAAAGCCCATAGTGGCTTCTCCTGCCTTCTTCTTTTTGTTTTACATGACATTTCCTAGTACTAGGTTGCAGCTGGATGGGCATCTGCATATAACATATACTGGAATAGTTGTTGGTTGATTCCACTGTGATGACCCCTGATAAATAAGGGACTAAGCTGAATGAAAATGAATGAATGAATGAATGAATGAAATTCCAGTTTTGCTTATAAATCTTTGGATGGAACCATTGACCCAATGTATGACACATGGTATAAGACCTATTTATAGCAGAAGGTCTGGGAATAAATGTGTCTAATTTCAGCCCGTTATCACACAGTTTATTTACCACAGAAGAAGACAACGAATATGAAAGCTAGGCACTACTGTAAAACATTATTGACCTTATTCTTCAATGCTGAAGTGTGCTCATTTTTGCGATTGTTTTAGAACTTCTGATTCAGTTGCCTATTGGAGAAATGACTAGGAATAATAAACAACAGAGAACGGTCAATCTGTTTGCTCTACAAACAAGTGTGTTCATGACTATGCCTAAAAAGTAGAATAATATCATAAGAAATGATCAGTTTGTAACATCAAGCTTGTAACATCGAGCTGTTTTTAAAGTCTAAAAACCAATGGAAGTGTATGAGACCGGAAGTCTCGAGCCAAACATTTCCAATTGCTCGTATGCAAAGAATAAGTTCAATACGGTATGCTACCCTTACAAGGTGTTTGAATCATTTCAGTTGTCAACCAATTCTTTCAGCCTCGGTTGGCTTTGTCATACCTTTTCTTCATGAACACCATCCTAACTCCCCAACTCAAAGGTTTGTTGTTGTGTCATTGCTCCAGACTCCTCCATCTCTTGAAGTTCCTGGTCATTATACTCCAGTTCAAACAAATGGGTGTACAAATACTCTAACATTTTAATTTCTTAATTTCCACCTTAAATTTTTTACCAAAGTTTACTTGTTTTCACTCTCTCCCATCTTCGATTCCCAGCTAAAGTGGCCTTGAGCAAGGCACCTAATACCTAATTGCTCCTGGGACCCTGCAATAGCTGCCCACAGCTCCGGGTGTGATACTTTACCATACCTGACAGTAATCACTTCACTTTATTATTGCTTAATGTTGCTTCAGTGCAGGATTGCAACAATGCACCATCAAATCAGTTATTTGAACCAAAAGTAAACTGTCTAAAAGAACCACTTAGTATTGTTGTAAATAATGCTTCATAGCTAATTTTGCTTCATAGAATCTTCACACTGTCATTCAGGAGTGTAATTTTTTGTTTTACTTGAATTTTTATGAATGGTTTATTCTTAAGTGAACATTTTTATCAAAAAAAATGTTTTTCATTGTACTTTATCTACAATCTACTGGAGAAAATAAATGACTTACATCTTAGATAGGTGAAAAAATTAACAGCAAATTATAATTTTGGGGGAATTATTGCTTTAAGGTATAGCTAGCTTTTTCTGCACTTTTAAATTGTGCTTATCTATATAGTTTTATGTCATGCTCCTTGTATTCAAGCTATAAAACTGGTTGTTAATCTGTGTCTTATTTTAACCACAAACTCATCCTGTAAAACAAGTACATTTTTTGCATAGTTCTTTGCATAATACTGGTTATTTCAAAGCAGATCCACAGTAATAAGGTAAATAACATAAGGCAAATAACATAATCAGTAATGCAGTTTATTAAATATGAGATAAATTCAAATTCTGCTGTAATGCAGCACTAAATCAGTTCATTGTTGATAAAGTTTAATTTAACACCTCTGCAAAAAGTAGCAGGTTATAAAATAGCAGCAGCTGTTCTATAAACCGCTAAACAGAGGATAGCAATGTTCTTGAGTAAGTTCATTTGGTGTTCATTTGGTTAAGTAACTGTTAAACAATGTGCAAACTTGAAACTGGAAAAAATCCACAGAAAAAGCCCTAGATGATTTTATTTCAACGGTTTCCACCACAGCACAATGTCCATCCAGAACCATCAAGGAGAAAATCATGAAGAAAAAGAGGAAAGAAAGGAAGAGTTAAGAGAAGAAGGATGGAGAGGGGAGGTACAGAGGCTTAAAGAACGACTAGAGGAATCAAGGAGTGATAGGAGAATTCTGGAGCAGGAGAAAGAAGAGATGAGGCATGAGATTGATCAAGTTCAGAAGGAGAAGGAGCGAGATAGAGGTACTGTAGTCCAAACTGTAGTGAAGTCTTCCAATGCCAGAACATTGAATAGCAACATCAGTTCTGGACCACAACTTGTAAAAATCTGATATATGGAAATATATGCAAATTACATATATCAAATAAGTTCATGTATGGATTTCATATACAGTGACAGTTCAAAATGACTGTTATTGCTACATATGAAGCCGTCATGGGCAGAGCTTAATTTGTAAATGAATAATTCCTTTACCGTGACCAATGTCGACCAAACAGTTTTATTTTTCCCAGAACATGACTCGTCTGGAAATCTAACAACATCCGTTTTAGCTCAATGCCTTCCTCAGTGTGTGAAAAGTTCTTAAGTTCGATTGATTGGCAACCAATGAACATATGTACACATTGAACTGTATTTATAAGTTCAAATATATATATCTACTATAATTGTGTGTATGTTTATACAGCATATGACCGTATATCAGACTTCCGTATCAGTTCTGTCACAATACAAAACACACCCGATGTTGATTTTCTTCACTGTTGATGCACACACATCTCCTCAATAAACTCAATGTGTGTTTTCTGTTTTCAGATATGGTTACGTTCCTCAGAGAAAAACATGACTGCTTGGAGCGAGAAGTGCTACAACACAGACAGAAAGTCATATTGTTGCAAGAGAAATTAGACTCAGTTACAAAAGTAAACTAAAATCTCAAAGAATAAGAGTAGTCAAATATTCAATTCAATATAAAAAGTTTTCTTAACCTTGTTTTTCATTCTCTATCAGGAGTTTGATATGAGTGTGGAGGATCTGAGTGAGACGTTGCTGCAGATCAAGGTAGTTTTAAAAATCTGGGGATATTTACTGTATATATTTCCAAACAAACGGCTGTGTAGCAGTTCTTTTTTGTAAATTCAAATTTTCTGTTTCTTAGTCTTTCAGAATGCAGCAGGAGACTCTAGGGGTGATGCGCTTTTTGAAAACAGATGTAAAGCTTGAAGACACATCAAGGGATTTGACCGCAGTACAGGCCTCATATGCAGAAACTGTTTTAGAACTCCAGAAAACTAGAGAC
The DNA here is from genome assembly GCF_903798145.1 of Danio aesculapii. Lineage (NCBI taxonomy): Eukaryota > Metazoa > Chordata > Actinopteri > Cypriniformes > Danionidae > Danio > Danio aesculapii. Next base: position 34,069,669 of record NC_079458.1, read on the forward strand.
TTATTATTACTACAGCATCGCCTAAATGCTGACCTCCAGGTATGTGTGCTTGCAGCGAGAATATATGGTGTGTTGTGCTCCAACCACTATAGTGTTTCTTTTATAGAATGAAATGAAGACAGTTCTTGAGAAATCTGAAAGAGAGAGAGAGGAGAACAGGAGGAGGGCGGAAGAAAAAGACAAGCTGTTGAAAAGCAGAGGCCTTCAGATCAGCAACTTACAAGGTTAGAAAAACTGCTGTTGCAGCATGTACAAAGTACAGGAGACTGGGGCACGTTGACATAAATTCATTTTAAAGTCTGATTTTTATAGCCGTTACTTTGTGTGTTGGTTTCAAAATCATTTTATATCAGTATTTTATGTTTAAAATTAATAATTAATAATATATTATTAAAATAGTAAATTAAATACATATTTTATAGAAATTCTATTAAAATGAATTTTAATAATAGCTTTTAATGATTCACTCTGGATTATACTTTTCAAACAAACATTTTTTTTGTATTTTTGTAATTTTACTGATTGATAAATGACTATGAAAACAACACACTGGGATGCAGGGTCAGTATCCGTGCTTTACTACAACCCCAAATCAGAAAAAGTTGTGACACTGGAAAACTCAAATAAAAAATAAAGAAGCGATTTCTTAATTTAATTTGACTTATTTATAGTTAAAGTGAATAACAATTCGTTTATTATTATTACAATTAGAACACTGAATATTGTTAATTGCTCATTTTTTGTTAAGAAGCATGGTCAAAAAAGTACACTTCCCTTAATTGCACTGAAGTGATATTTTTATTAATATTATATAATATTGTGTCATTTAAGTGCAGCTTTTTATTGTTATACAACCCCAAATCAGGAAAAGTTGGGACAGTTTGGAAAACGCAAATAAAAAAGACGCGATTTCTCAATTTACTTCGACTTCATTTCATTACAGGCAATGCAACAGCACATTATTTAATGTTACTCATGATTTTTGTTTTTAATAACACGTATTCCAATGTTGGTTCTTGCTACACATTTAAAAAAATGTTGGAACACTAAAGCATTTACCACATTGTAATGTTGCCATTCCTTTTCACAACACTTAAAAGACATTTAGAGACTGAAAACACCAAGTGATGAAGTGTTGACGAAGTGTTCAAGTATGAATCTGTCCCATTCTTCCTGCAAAAAAGTCTTAAGCCTGGTTTATACTTCTGCATCAAGTGATCGGCGTGACCCACGGTGCATGCAATTCGTGTTGTCATGCATTTATACTTTGTGGTTATGTTCTTCTGTGTCGAGTTTCTTCACTGGTGTTTTATTTTTTCTGAACACTACCTTAATGTACAAGTGGCTCACACTCGCTCATTTTGATGTAGGAACTGGCAAACATGCAACAACTTTAATCATAAGGTAAACACAAAACAACAGTTTCCATCTGGAGCTCCTTCATAGGACTCCACACTTGTAAACACTCGCTACATTGAACTCTCACCACTGCCCACATTCATCAGCGCTACCAAGCTGACAAATCACAGAGCTTGCACTATGTGTCGTTGCGATGTGTAGTTACATTTTTTGAGAGGTGTGTGTCAGCGTCATATGCGTGCGCTTTACGCAGAAGTATAAATCAGCCTTTAAGGTGGGCAACAGTACGAGTCTTCATTGTCACATTTTGCTCTTCAAAATGTTCCACACATTCTCCATTGGAGACTGCAGGCAGGCCAGTCAAGTACCTTTATATTCTTCCTCTGTAGCCAGGACTTTGTATGGTGTGCAGAATGTGGTTTTCCATTGTCTTATTAAAGTATGTATAGGTGTCCCTGGAAAAGAAGGCATCGTATTGTTCTCCAAAATCTCTGTGCACTTTTTAGCAATAATGATGCCTTCACAGATGTGCAAGTTACCTTTGTCAAGGACACTGACACAAACCTATACCACAACAGATCCTGGCTTTTGGAATTGTTAATGGTAACAGTCTGGATGATCCTTTTCTTCTTTGGTCCGGAGCACACGATGTCCATTTCTCCCAAAACATTCCTGAAATACTAATTCATAGGACTTCAGTACACGTTTCCACTGTGTGATGAAACCCAGATGCCTCCGAGCCCAGATAAGTCGACAACGCTTCTGGAACAGTGTTAACATAGGGCTTCCTTTTTGCACAATACAGTTTTCACTGGCTTTTGTGGATGTAACTTCTTTTTTGGTACATGACAAAGGTTTGTCAAAGTAATACTGAGCCCATGTGGTGATATCACTTATAGATTAATGACAATTCTTTGATGCAGTGCCACCTGAGGCATGAGATCACGGTTCTTCAGCTTAGGTTTGCGCCCATGTCCTTTATGCACTGAAATTCCTCTAGATTCCTTGAATCTTTTAACTCTCTTATGCACTGTAGAAGGTAAAATATATGAATGTCTTCCTATCTTTCTTTGAGGAAGATTTTAGTAACTTTCTCACATATTTATTGGCAAACTGGCAATCCTCAGGCCATCTTTGCTGCTAAAAGACAGTGTCGGATTTAAGCATGGGCATTATGGACGATCGCCCAGGGCGGCATGTTGTTAGGGGCGGCATGGAGACCTCCCCCACCCCGCTGCTCTTCACTTTTGTCCGCGACACCCCCCGACTGTCCCCGCTCTTCACTTGCGTGAGGGCACCATAAACAGTAAGAGCAGTACGGTCATGTATAGGTTTGTATAGAGCTCCAGTTAGCCTTGTGCCACTCCTGCTAAAAGACTAAACCTTGGATGCTGCTTTTGTACCAAATCATAATTACAATCACCTGTTGACATCACCTGTTTCAAATCCTGATTACTAGCCCTAAACTGCTCCCGTCCCACCTTTTTTTGGAATGTGTTGCAGGTCTGTATAATAGGAAAGGATGTATATTTACAAATGAAATACAAGTCAAAGTAAATTCGGAAATCACTACATTCTTTTATTTATTTGCATTTCCATAATGTCCCAACTTTTCTGTTTTAGGGTTGTACTTTTTAGATAGGAGCTACACTAAAACAGCCTGTTCAATAGAGTAAAGCACACACAAATGGTACACATTTTGGATATTGCTCTATTGATTTCTTCATAGAAAATATACAGTGACTGTATCAGTAGAATACTAAGTACTTGAAAAGTGTGATTGCTAGCCTCATTCACCCCTATGGATATTTGTTCGGTTAACAACACAAGATTGTTGACATCGTATTTTTCTTCCATTTAGCTCAGCTCAAAGAGTTAGCATATAGCCCTAGAAACAATAAGCGGACCATACCCCTGCAGTACACCTGGACAGGACTAGAACAAGAGTCAGTCCGACCCACTGTGGAGAGTGCCATAATCACACACCTGCATGGAGGAGAATCTCTTCTGGAGGTCCATCTCACAGGAGCCACATTCACACCACTGGGATTGAGACTCATGGCACAAGACACAGGAGAGCACCAAGGGGTTGTGACTTTTTGCACCTATGGCTTTCTGGACTTTGAAGTCCTCTCAACTTCGTTAATGTCAGGGGGTCAGCCAAATTATGGCTTCACGTCGCATTATGCTCTCTCTGCTTTTGACCTGGAGAAGCTCATGGTTCAGGGTGGGTTCATCGCTGTTGAACTGCATCAGGCGCTCGGAGGGGTACAGTTTATGACACGTGGAAGAGTGAGGATCTCTTTGATGGAAGCACTACAGCGCAGAGGTGAACGAGTGAAAAACAGAACCAACCTCACAGGTAAGCTTATAAATTTTTTTATTTTACAATTAGAAATGCATTTAAATTAAGGGTGCCCATTCTGTTCCCTTATAGTTGAGATCTATAAGGGAACAGAGCAATCTTGAGAAACAGCACTGGGCACTCTTGATTTAAATAATCATTATGTAAATTTTACCTTTGCCATATTTTTCAGTAGCTGTTTATTCCAATTATATTTGCTACAGGATTTAACATGTGTTATCCTTTATTCTGCAGGAGCAGATGGGGAAGTCATAGGAATCCTTGAGTTTTGGGTGTGTTTACATCCTCAGGTGGAACGCATTGAACCTCAGACGGAAAGAGTTGCAAGCAGAACAGCTGTAAGACACACTAGAGGCTCAGACTGGGCTCATGGGGAACCAGAGGTAAATGCCAACAAATACCACATATAATATGTAGGACTTTTTAGGGTAGCTTTGGGGTAGCCTTTAGGGTACCTTTTAGGGTATCTATTTCTATTCTATTTTATTTATTTTATTTCTATTTTTCTATTTTTAAAAAATATATATTTATTACCTGTTTTTTGTCCTGTCTCTGTTATCCTGTTGCACTGTAGAAGCTCTGTCACGAAAACAAATTCCTCGTATGTGTGAACATACCTGGCAATAAAGCTCTGATTCTGATTCTGATTCTTTCAAAGTACAAATATTTAATCCAAAAATTACAATTCTGTAATTTAATTTAATTAAAAAAATTGTAGCTCAGTTTTAACAATAATTCTTAAATATGACCATAATATATCCATATATAATATACTATATAAACAAATGCATAGTTAACACCAAAATGAAAATTTATAAAAAAAACTTTTACTCACCCTCTACTTGTTGCAAACATATATGCGTTTTCTTTTTTTCTGTTGGTGAAAATAAAAGATATTATAGAACGTAACCATGATATTTTTTCTTAAGGCCCCAGTACACATCGAACAATATCAAGGGATGAATTAAAATGATGTAATTTTGAATAAACAACATGTGAAACTAAGTTATTTTCGAAACTGCTCACCAAAGCAAAGTTTTAGGGAGTTTAATTAGGGAGTCCTAAAAACTTAGAGCTACCAATGATGCGTTGTGATGTGTACATAATTGAGGAGAACAACACACAAAACAACAACACTAGCCACATTAATACACTGGAGAGTGGAGTAGCAGAGCTGGAACACATCGAAAGAAATGCTGGGTTCCACACAATAAATTTGTGTTGGGAGAACATGAAGGAATTAAGTTAACATTAATTTTTACAAATTTAAGGGGATTGAACATAAAACAATTGAGTTATCCCTCCAAAAAAAAACAATAATTTTTATTTCAGCTGATTTTAAATAAGCAGTTTGAACAAAGAGCAAATGTCATTTTTTGAGTGCAGATGTATCCGCACCAGTACGAACGCTCGCGAAGAGATTTTAAAGATTTTTACACATCAGACTAGAAGCCAACTTATCACCTTATCACACACGCTGGCTGCACCATTTGGTGTCTGTCTGCGGCAGAAAGAAAACAATGTAAAGATGTGAAGCATTAAACAGTATTTTTTCAACAGCAATTTCAAACTTCTTTTTGAATTAGAAATTGGTTGGTACCATCAATAGTCACAACAATTATTCCAAATGTTGTGTTCAATAGAAGCAGCTGTACCAAATAAGCACAAATGGATATAGAGTACTTCGAAAAATCTCCAGGCTGCTCTTTTCCATACATTGGTGATTTTTAGTGACTAGGGGCATCAAATATTGTACAGAAGCAAACACAAAGAACACCAAAAACTGTCATAAAAGTCATTTAGTAGTGCTTTTCCAGTTGTATTAAAGGAATAATTAATTTAAGCATTCAAGAGTTTTATTTTTAGATCAAATAACTTCATTATGTAGATTAAAAACAACATACTAATTTCTGTCCAATAATATACATTTGCTGTTTGTTGGACTGTTACAGTATGTGTGTGAATGAGAGTGTATGGATGTGCCCCAGTAATGGTTGCGGCTGAAAGGGGAATCAACTGTGTAAAACATATGCTGGATAAGTTGACGGTTCATTCCGCTGTGGCGACCCCAAATTAATAAAGGGACTAAGCCGAAAAGAAAATGAATGGACTGTTACAAAACTACTCAGCAAAATTTGTTTATAAGCTGAAACTGTTAAAAGTATGTGTTCTTTGTGTTTCAGGAGATGTATGATTTCGGTGTAGGCATACCCAATGAACTTGAGGTGGTTTTGGAGCGCTGTGTAGGTCTCAGTACCCGCTGGCCAGGCCTTCTACCTGATGCCTACCTGACGTATCGCCTTTATGACCTACCACCTCATTCTACACCCATAATCCAATGCTGTGTGGATCCTGTCTTTGAAGACTCTGCAAGCTATCCATTAGCTGTAACCACAGATGTACTAGAATACCTGAATGTGGGAAGTCTGTGGGTCTATGTGTTTGATGACAGCGACAGTCAGACTTCTCACACTTATTTGGCAAAGACTCCCATACCACTACGATCCCTTGCAGCAGGAAGACCAATCAGAGGTACTGCAGTTAAACAAAACTTAATCAGACTAAATTAATCAAAAATCACAGTTTACAACATTGTAGCTGTCTTAATGGATTATTGGTGTCCATGTAAATGTATCAGATGCAGAAAAGCTAGTTCATGCTTTTATGATTTCTAGGCTGGATTACTGTAATGCACATTGCTAGGCAATTGAGTGTTCTGTGTGGATGCTAATGGAAAATCCCACTAATAATGAAGTTAAATCACCATATTTTCAAATATGGCAGTTTAAAATGACTATTTTTAATATATAAAAGTAAGGTAATCCTCTAATAGTAGTCTGAACTTTCAGAAATAATTTATCATGCTTATTTGGCCCTCAAGAACATTTAATTTAAACATTTCTGCTGCTTAATAATTTGTATTTATTTATTTATTTTAGTAGGGATGCCTTAAATTGAGAACAATGCTAATTATGTCCCAGAACATTACTATGTAAATTACATGTGGTTATTTATATTTACCAGAGAATCTTGAAAAAAAAATGCTTTCAACTAGGACTAAGCGATAAATCGAAAAAGTGGTCAAAATCAACATTCAGAACCTATAATCAATCTAATTTTTCCAGGATGACTTTTTCAATTACTTTCCCTACGTGTCACATGACCCTGCTCTGTTAAAGTCTGCTGCTGATTTCTACCTCTGCAGCCACTTTTCAGCCACATCTGATATCTGGTCAAGTAGGATGATGGACTCATTCTTGAGTCTTACTTTGCACTACATTGACGATGATTGGAAGCCAGAGATGCCTTTAGATGGCAAATAAAACTTGTCAGTGAACTATGAGGGCACAAAAAATTTAATAAATAAAAAAAATAATCGTTCATTAATCGTAATCGAGTTAAAATGTTCAATTAATCAAGATTTAGATTTAGGCCAAATCGCTCAGCCATACTTTCAACACTGAGAATCAACAGATTTAACTGATTTCCAAAGCATCATATGATACTGAAGACTGAAGTAATGATGCTGAAAATACAGCTTTGACATCACAGGAATAAATTTCTGTACATCCACTGATCTATAGCGGGCAGTTATCTCTCTGCAATTCTCACATGGTAGCCCACTGAAGCTAAGCAGGGCTGCAAATGGTCATTATCTGGATGGGCGACCACATGGGAAAGCTAGGTTGCTGCTGGAAGTTGAGCAGAGGGTGCTCAACCTGCTGTCTGTGTGAGTCCTAAGTCCTATTGATGGGGACTATACTGCTCAGTATTTCAGCTTTCAGATGAGATGCTAAACCAAGGTCCTGACTCTCTGTGGTCATTAAAAATCCCAGGATGTCCTTGGAAAAAGAGTAGGGGTTTAACCCCGGCATCCTGGCCAAATTTGCCCACTGGCCTCTGTCCATCATGACCTCCTAACCGCCCCATATTATAACTGGCTTCATCACTCATCACCAATCAGCTGGTGTGTGGTGTGTGGTCTGGCACAATATGGCTACCGTCACGTCATCCAGGTGGATGCTGCACACTGGTGGTGGAGATAAGGAGATTTCCCTCAAAAATGTGCAAAGTGCTTTGAGTGTCCAGAAATTAAATTATATTAAAACAGAAAACCATTAGAAATTTGTCAATATTTCTGCTTTTCCTTTTTGGTCTATCACATAAATCCAGCTATGAGTATAAGAGAAAAAAAATCATAGTATTTCGTAATTTTGACACAGTAGTGAAACAAATAAACATGACTTATAAGTGATATTCTCTGCTGCCAGGTGATTATGTGCTAAGAGACCCTGCTGGAAGTCCAAGAGGAATGGTGAGGGTCTCTCTCAGGTGGAAGTACCCCTTCCAGTCACCTGAAGTGCCCTCAAGACAAAGAGAAGGAGCAGAGAAGGAAAGGATAATGCCGAGTGCTGAAGTGTCACAGAGACCTATTGCAAAGCCCAGGGTGAGTGTCTGTGGATGACAACATCTGGCCACATAAACTTATCAACTATAATTTATCTACTATTCATAGACATTTCATGTTACATTAAGTGAATAAGTGCATAATAGGTCAACTGAATGTATAGCATATTTTTTGAAACAGTACTGATGTGAACTAATACGGTATGTATAAGTATAATGGAATGAGATGAAGATGTTTCAGTTGTTCATTAGTTCAAAGTAGTTCAGTACTCTCTGCTTCTTTATTGTATTTTAGTTTAGTTTAGATCTTTATGCATATTCACTCTACACAAAAGAACAGCTGAGGGTTCTAAACATTTCCGGCTGTGTTCCAGGAAATAAGTAAAGGTTCAAGCAAACGTTGACGTTTTCATTTTGATGACTTTTATATACACTACAAACTATATGTCATTCTAAACAATGTCATCATACATACAATACGTCTTACTGCAATTTACATAGTAGTTAAACCAATTTAGACCGTACTTGTTTATAATAGTAGTGTACTAATACAATGCAAGTATAAGATAATGATATGAAATGTTTGGGGAAACAAGGGGGCAACAATCTTACCCTTTAGCTGATATGATAAGATATGACCAGCTAATGTACAGTGTGCCCTTCATCAGAATAGTTTCAGTAATTTTTACTTTTATTGGATCTAATATGTTCTTTTCATTGCCTTTAAAGAATGAAATAACTTAACAAACACGAAAGGCTGAGAAAAAAAAGCTCATTTTAGAAGATCATTTCAGATGGCACTGGTTTTTCATCTGAAATCTTACTTTATCAAAGTGCATTTTTTCTATAGTGTATTTTTTATGCCTAGGTGTAAAGTATGTAAAACTACCTTCAAGCTATCAAATATAGGTAAGGGAGCACCTCAGAGCCTCACATGCAAACACTAAGGGTGTACTCACACTAGGCACGGTTGTCTTGAACCGTGCCCAGGCTATCCCCCTCGGCCCACACTCACATTGCATTTTTTACCTTCTGAGCCTGAGCACGCTTACGTCATTGATCATGTGACTGTTCAGTTAACAGAGGAGAAGCATTCTCGCTCCGTACAATGGAGATTTTAAGGCATTTGATATCCAGTGACTTACACTCAAATCTTTTGCTGAACAGATCCACCACATTTGACCCTCATATATTTTCATGAAAGTCATCATGCTGCACGTATTAAGAGGTTTGTTAAAGGTTGCAGCGGGGGGGTTGTATCTTAAATAAAGATAAAGGGACGTCGCGTCTTCAGGCGTGCTTAGCACTCATACTACAAGCGCATTGCGCCAAAGCCCAACCCAACCACACTCTGGCACTCCTCTTCCAAATCAGAAAGGGCCGGCCAACTGAACTGCACCAGGCCCCTATTCAAAGCACTCACACTTGTCAAACGAACCAGGAAATGTGAGTCAAATGTGCCAGGACATGGTTTGGATAGCCTTGTGTGAGTACACCCTAAGTAACAGTAAATTGTCCATTGTTGTTCTCAAAATGACTAAAACAATTTTAATTTAATACAGGGCACAACAGTGGTCTGTTTTTCCATTTATTATAGTTCATACAAATTTAACTTAGTGAAAGTCAGGGAAAACACAGGGATTTTGTTATTTTGGCTTAGAATGGGAACGCTGTTCTAAAGTCTTTGCCAGAGTTACATAGTTATGGAAACCGCGTTTTACAATGTTCCTGAAATATCTAAATGTAACATTTTCATTTAATTTCAGTCACAGCTTCGGCCTCCACCTGCTCATGGAGTCACTGACACTCACCAATCCACACCCATTAGAAAATCTGAACGGCATTTGATCACATCCCATCAGTCTCCATCTATTCAGGTGTCTGAAGCCAGGTCAGATCATCAGAAACCCTCATCTAGTTCAGCTCAGCCATCGAGGTCAGTTAGAAAGAAGCAACACCGCCCTGCAACATTGTCCATCCAGAAACCCACAACTCCACCTTACCGGAGTTCTGCCATGTCTGTTCAATCACTTCAATCACAACAATCTGATGCTAATGCTGTTATTGACTTCAAAGTATCAGTGTCAGAGCCAAGCACTCTACGCAGCCAAAGAAGCTACAGAAGCAACTCCGAACAGGTAAGATAATAGAACAGGAAGATGTAATGTCAGCTAAAGCAGTTCAAAAGTATCATCGTTATTTTCTTATTAAATCAATGCAGGAACAGGAAGTTGAAGAACAGGATGATGAAACAGAAGACAAAAGTGAGTTATGTTTAAGTCTCCTAATTATTACACAAGTTAAACAAAATGAGTTCAAGCTTATTTTTACCTTTTACATCCAAAATAGCTCAAAGTGACGTAGACGTCCTTCATTCTGAAGAATCGAGAGAATCAAATGGAAGTGATGTCATCATAATTCCTCACCCTCCAAAGCCACAAAAAAAGGTGAAGGTCACACAAGTACATTACATTAAACACATCAATAAAAAACATGACTCTAAATGTTACCCAAATTTTAGTTTTAGCACAATATGAGTGATCTTAAACTGGCAAGATATGTTAATTTCAATGCAAATCTTAATAGCAGTACAAGTAATATTGGACCAAAACCATTACCAAAACAGCCATTGTTAACTAGACTGTAAAATCCAAAAAGTTAATGTAACTCAAACTATTTGAGGAAACCGATTGCAACAAACCATTTAAGTTCAAAAACTAATCCTAATGAGTACTGTGAACTTAATCCATTTAAGTAAATGTGACAATTTGAGCAGTAAAACCCAATAAATGAAGAGAACTCAAACCAAATGAGAACTGTAAAACACAATAGGTTAAGGCAACTCAAATCGTTTGAGGAAACTGATTGCTACAAACCATTTAAGTTTAAAAACTAATTTATTTGAGTACCATGAACTTACTCCATTGAAGTCGAAGTGATGAGGTATTTAATTAACTCATTACCTTCAACACTGAGTTCAAAACTCTTTTCAAATTAGTGTTTTGTGGACTTGGAGAGTAAAATGTAAAAATGTTGCTGAAATAAGGTCCAAAAATACTCACTGAATGGGCCTGAATAAGACTTTGAGTAACTAGTCTTGTAGGCTAGAATATTTACTTCACAATTTTTGTGAAAATATTCTGTCCTCTCATTTTTCATGTTCAATTCATTTTTTTAAATTCAGTTTTTGGGTCAGCACTGTTGTATGCGTGGGAGTGACAATGGCCATGAATAATCAATAATATCCAGCTGCAGACCCACACACCAACACACGTCTCAGGCACACACAATCCAGCACACAAGATCTAGGCAAGCCATATATGGTTTCGAGGGATGTTAATGTTATTAAAGTCTTCTTGGACATTGTGATCAATATATATTATATATATATATATATAAATATATATATATATATATATATATATATATATATATATATATATATATATATATATATATATATATATATATATAATATATGTGTGTGTGTGTGTGTGTGTATATATATATATATATATATATATATATATATATATATATATATATATATATATATATATATATATATATATATATATATATATATATATATATAATGTTAATAAAAATTGTACACAATAAATATTCATCTGACAGAGTCAATTGCTGGCCTTGCTGAAACATTTTTCAGAGATATATAAACGGTAATTGGGCAGGTTCAATTTATATAATGGATTCATTATAATGAAGGAAATAATAGCAAGTTAATATGTATAATCGATAATACATCTTTTATATGTAATAAAAATCTTTTTTACATTTAATAAATGTATAACACTATATTAATATTTTGCCCCAGCGACTGAATAGTATTTATTTGCTTAATTTTCTAATAACTTTTTTATCAATGATTTCCCACATTTAAATACTATAGTAATTTATATTAACTAATGTATTGTTTTTAAACCATAAAGTACTGGTAATTTGCGGTGATTATAGTTGCAACAAATATAAAAATACAAACAAATTAATCGTTTATAATTAATAAAAAAAAATAAGTAAAAGTTTAGTAAAAGATAAAGTAGTTTGTCAGTTTATAACTATATTAATTTAAAATTATTAGCTATAGTCATTCATTTTAATGTGACACATTATTGTTTGTTTATTTTACTACAAAACGATTTTAATTAAGTATGACAACATTAAGATCCTAAATTAGTTCATTACACTTAATTGTACAATTAGACGGTCTTTCATGTTTTCTTTGTGTATGTGGACACATGAATAAAGTAATAAGTGTTTAACCAATTAATTTTATTTACATAATTTTTGTTCCAAAACTGCACAGATGTCAAAATGATTGTTACGACATGATAATGAAATAATGACTGATATGGGAAATCATAAACTGTTTAGTCTAATGAATGGCAATCGTAGCACAGGCGGTCTCAATCACCCTATTTCTGAAATCCAGATGGAATTCTGTCATTAACCATATATGGTTTGCCTAGATCGTGTGTGCTAGATTGTGTGTGCCTGAAACATGTGTGGGTCTGCGGGTCTGCAGTTGGATATATCTCTGAATAATTCACACCTGGAGAGACAAAAGACACTCCCCCACTGGCTAATGTTCACCCATCAAGGGACATTCTTAGTGTCTTTTGCAATGATAAGAAAAAAGATGCTGGTTACGCCAGCTTGACCTGGTGACCTCAGAGGGTTGAAGCAATATACCCTATATTTCTTAACATCCTTATTTGAATGACTTCTAATTACAACTAAAACTTAATACAACAGACTTTTTATACAACCATCATCACTGATGCTTTCTTTTTGCACATTTTTTACTTAGAACTTGATAACTTTTTTAATTTTATTTTGCTTTGAACAAAACTGAACCAATATTTAAAGAGCGTATATTAACCACAACCAATACTTACATTTGCTAATTGCCTTGAATATCAGAGAATCAGATGTGGTGAGTTACTCTGCACCGTTATATTATATGTGCTTGCCAATCTAAATAAGAAAGTTCACACATATGATTTTTTTGTTGTTGTTGTTGTTGCAATCTCATCTGTAAAACTTGCACATTGGTAAAATACTAAAGCATTGCAGACATAATTATATGGCTTTCTCTAAAGGTGCTTTGAAATTGTTTATTGTAGAACACTCTTCAAATATATAATAATATATATTTTATATTTAAGTGCACAAATGCAAAATGTGAATGGTTGACCAACGCATTGCAAGCACCCTGCTATGTTTTAACAAATCTCACTACCTAGGAGATTGTATAAATTTAAATGTAACTATCTATACTATTCAGACAGATTTTAGCATTGATTTGCCATATGTTTTATAACATTTTCCATTATAAATTCACTGTAGTGCCACTTGTGTCAACTCAAATACTTGTATATTTATTTTCCTAAATGGTAAAACTCAGTACATTGTTAAAAATGCATGGTTACAATCAATTCATGCATGTCGTCCCAACAAATCAATACTTAACATGTTTAAGTGGTTTGAACATAAAACTATTTAGTTTTACCCCATAAAAATCTCAAGAATTTTGTTGATTCAACTCATTTTAATTAAGTAGTTTGAACAAGCAGCAAAATAATTTGTCTTTGTTTTTCACAGGGAGACAGACTCCGAGTGGAAATCCTTTCACTGTCTTTTAACCCTTCATCCAGTATTGCACTCGACCAATCAGTGCATCAGGTCTACGTAGAGTACCGCCTTCTAGGTGTTCCCATGGAGACAACAGAAACCCCCATGTCGCTTCGTAAACCAACAGACGGGGAGGAAATACACTATAATTTTACACGAGGTAATTTTCCTTTATGTGTCATGATGAGATAATCTTCAATGGTGGTCTTCAGCTACAAAATGTAAAGGGAGAGTTCACCAAAAAAGGTATATTCTGTCATTTACTTACCCTTTACTTGTTCCAAACCAGTTTAAGCTTTATTGTTCTGTTGAACACAAAAGAAGATATATTGGAGAATGCTGGAAGCCTTTAACATCTATAGAAGGAAAAAAAGTCAGTGGTTTCTAGTTTCCAATATTCTTCAGTCTTTTGTGTTAAAAAAACCTCAAACTCAAGCCTGACTCACTCTTGTCACGAGTCAAGAGTTGTCCAAAACCTACGTTCAACATGCAGCAGTGTATTTAAAAAAAACAGAAATGATTTTCATGGTTTTTAAAATAACCTCTCGATGGAAATGTGTTGTATAACTTGATTAGGAGATGTGGGTTAGGGGCTTTTGATTAGCATGAATAAAAACGCCACTTGCCAAGGAAAATGCTGTTCACCATACCTTCTGAAAAAGAAGCATACCGTACTTCAGCAAAATAATGCACTTTATAAGAATGTTGGGCAGCACGGTGGCTCGGTGGTTAGCACTGTCACCTCACAGCAAGAAGATCGCTGAATCTCGAATCTCGGCTGGACCAGGTGACATTTCCCCACAACCTAACCGCCCCCCCCCCCCCCCTCCCCCCTCCCCCTCACAGTGGCATCACTAGCTTCATTGAGTGCATTGTGTCTGACAGCAGCTGGGCATCCGCTGTGTAAAACATAAGCTGGAATAGTTAGTGGTTTATTCCACTGTGGCCACCTCTGAAATAGAGACTAAGCCGGAGGAAAATGAATGAATGAATAAGAATAATGTTGTTGTGGGGTGCAATTTAAATATATAGAAATTTTCCACATTTAATTATTTGGTAATTACAATTACACAAAATTATATTATAATTTAACTTCATATTTTTAACTTTACAGTGACTTTTAACTTGCACATGAAGTTCTTATGTACACCTTTGTTTGTATATTTATTGATATTAAATTGTCACCCAAAACTGAAAATTCTGTTATCAATTGCTCACTCTCCTATCATTTCTAACCCCCAAGACCTTTCATATTTAGAACACAAAGTGAAGTTTCATAAACTAATTTCGAGAGGAGCACGTGATATGATTGAGCATGTCTGGCCACTCATCTGTAACCAGTAATAATCCAATCAGAGTGATCCTAGTTTACTTTAAATGGATCATTTTCTCCCTACTGTTCTATCTTCGTTTGGAAGAATCCCCCCTTCCACCCCATCTCCTCCTTTTCCTCCCTTTTCTAAAGGGGGAGCTCTCGAGACCTACCTGATCTCGGATCTCCTGATATGCTTATCGACCGGGCGGGAGCCCTGGGCTCCAATATCTCCGAGCTCAGGGTTCTCTCCCGGGACAGCATGCAAAACCTGCTTTATATGCCAAGCATATCTAAGTGGGAACTCTTGAAATAAGACTTTTTAGACAAAATCCGAGAGGTCTTTTATCCTCCATAAACAGCAAAGGTCCTGAGAGGTTTCAGTTCTATTCAGTTCATCTTTATTTCTATAGTGCTTTTACAATGTAGATTACAAAATTTCACAAGTTGATTAAAGTGAAGGAAAAAAAACCTTGAGAGAAATCCAAGCCTGATCTCATGAGAAAACGTAAGTATTTTACGTTTTGTCAGTTTAGTGGCTCATATGTACGAATTCGGACGAGTTCAGTCGTACAAAATTGTACAATTTTAAAAAAGAGGCGTGGCACCTATCCCCACCCCTAAACCCAACCGTCATTGGGTGATGAGCAAATCTTATGAAAATGTACGAATTAGATTGTACGAATTCATACGAATTAGCCACTAAATCAAAAAGTTCCGAATTGCCGTGAGATTGTGTTGGAAATCAGGCTCAGTTGGGCATGACCATTTCTCCTCTAACCTACTTCTTGTGCGGAGCTGCAGTTTAAAGAAAAGGAAGCAAAAACATTGTCAAACATTGCAACTGTAATAATAGGAAACTCCGAGAACACTTTTGTGCACCGACAAAATGACTTTATGTTCTTTCTGCATCAGGTTAGTATGTGTGTTTACAATAGCATATGCAAGCATTGGATTGCTAATAGTTAATGCACAGCCTAATCTGACAGAAGGGATATTGGTCAATAAAATCATGTTACAGTTTGAAATACTGGTCTCGGGACTAGGGTTACCACTTTTAATACAAAAAATAAGGGACGCATACTGCAGCGGGGGCCCCATCCCCAATCACAGGCCCAATAACATGCCAGTGGTGGTAAATCGCAAATTAAAATATGTTTTCAGGAAAGTATGAAAACTTGGACAGTTAAAATAAACTGTGTTTTATTGAAATCTGTGTAAACAGATGCAGTCAGTCTTTCTCTTCTGCAACTCTGCAGCACTGATATAGCTGATGTTATGTTTAATAGTGTGGCACACCTGCTGTCACCTAGAGGAGAGGAGAACATACTAATGAACCTAATTTTAAAGGGTGTAATTGATAACAGATTTTGGCTAAAATATTTGTCATTATTTGCAGTAACACCTATCCAAACATGGAAACAGCACATACATAAACTAGCTACAAACAAGTTTTCAAATAGCCTATTTCTTATTTAAAAATATGGAAAGTTGCAAATTACTAGTTTATTTTCTTAACACGGGCATTATGTTGTTTATTAATGTATTAAATGTAATGTTTCATGTATTAAATTAATGCTTATGTGCCTGTGTTAACCTTAACAAACAAATCATAATATTGCATTGGGATATGAGACACTAACATTGTATTTACAGAATTTTTACAAATTACTATTTGTGAACCAGTGTGTGAAAACCAAGCCAAATCTAATTCTGAGATAACGTTTAATTGTAGCCATTCATTTCACTGTGATTCCAGTTGGTTTACTCGGTTAATATTAAATACATATATTATTATTATTTTCACAGACTGTTCTTTATTTCATGTAGAAAACAGTAAATTACAAACAAAAAAAACTCCAGCTAGATATTTACAGACTGGGTCACATTTTTAGCATTATTTATCGATTAACCTAAATATTGTTGATAATGATTACACTGTCATTACCATATCTGCTTCGGGAGAGACTTGGGGTACGAAGAACTGTCTGACTGTGCTTTGATTTTTGTGAGCTCTGTCATTGCGGGAATGCTGCTCTCGGAGGCATGTTGTTGCACGTCTACCAGACCCGCAAGGACCACAGAACGCTCTCCGACAAATCAAGCAGCTGGCTTTATAACAGTTTCTAACACTCTGCAGCCAGGTATTTGTTTCCTCCTAGTCTCTGCTGTACTTTTGCAGTCGCTTGCGTTTAAACTCTGAAACTTTAAGACGTGGGGGATACCTGGAAAAGCATCTGCCATCAGGGCCAGAGCAAGCTGACCTGCCGCTCTAGGCAAAGGACGATCACGCCGCCCTCAACCGGAAAGGGGTGGGGGGGGGGATTGGGGAGTCGCGGGTGGTGAGGGAGATGTCGCGGATGCCACCCTCTCTATTCTGCCGCCCTAGGCGCGGATATAACTGCTGAGGACGCGGGGGGTGAGGGAGGTGTCACGGACGCCTAGGTCGCCTCTATGGACGCGCCGGCCCTGTCTGCCATTACTCGCTGTCAAGACCATTTTATACAGTCACTGGGCAAGATTTGACAGACTCCGCTTAAAAGACCCGCCCTCCTCACTGGACAAAGACCAATCAAACTAACGATGACATCAAGTATTACCCAATCAAAAGTAGGAAATGAGGCATCTTCATAAAATGCGTGTAGGATGATTTGCATGAAAAGCAACTTTAAAAAAAATGATAAATATGGAGCAAAACCCGTCCCGTATTGATTGAAAATGGGACGTGCAATTTCATTCTCAAATACAGGACGATTCCGTATTTTAAGGAACGGGTGGTAACCCTACTCGGGACTGTTACGGCCTATGGAGGATGAGGGAGCTCTCTAAATTCATCTAAAATATATTAATTTGTGTTCTGAAGATGAATGAATGTCTCAGGGGATTGGAATATTATTAGGAGAAGTAATTAACAAACAGAATTTACTTTTTTGGTGAACCAACCCTTCAATTTGGTATGAAAATTGATGAAGAGACACATCATTAACAACTGATATCCCCTTATCACAGTTATCCATGTGGATTCAGTGGAAGCAGCTCCACTGAGACATTACCTCTACACCATGCTGGAAGGCACTGACCCCAACCAGGGCAGGTAAACACAGAGATATTAATGTAATGAAAATAATTCCATGTTAAAATTAAAATAAATATTTGTATACAAAAAGATATTCAGATTTCTAAGCTTCTTTTATCCAGGCTAAAGTTCACAGTGGTCAGTGAGCCCATGAAGGAGCAAGAGGAATGTGAAGATGTCGGCTATGCGTACTTGGATTTACGAGAACTTCTGCTGACTGGAAATGACGTTATCGAAAAGCAAATCAATGGTAGGAGAACGCAGTCATTTTAAAACGAGATGAAAATATATTTGGCATATGCACCCATCATTTAGTGTTTGTTTTTCTCCATGTCAGTTGTCAGTCCGGATGAAGAACAGGAGGTGGTGGGAAAGCTGAAAGTCTCTGTAGAAGCCGCTCAGGCTCTGACTGGAATCTATCAGGAATATCATCAGACTGTGAAGAGGAACAGTAGAGAATCCCCAAGCAGCAAAGAGGACGAGGAAGAAGAAGTGACAAAGAAAAAGGAGGAGTTGCATGTGCTCGATTTTGAAGTTGATGAAGATAGTGATTTTTATTGAAACTCTTCTGTCAAACCAGACCAGTCTTATAAGGAACATCAATAGATTTTTTTATAGGAGAAAATGCTTTTGTGACATTGTAACCACATTCAATACTAATCAAAATATTTGATGTCGTTGTACTGAAATGCAAAAAAAAGTGGAAAATGCAAAAGAAGGGACAGAATAGGTTATTTTATTTATTTATTTATTTATTTATTCGGTTTGGCTGGAATAGAAGCAGTTTTAACCATTAAAAAATATTTTAAGGTCAATATTATTATCCACCTTAAGATTTTTTTTGATTGGCTACAGAACAAACCACATAACTAAGTTGTGGGACTAGTCGGAGTGGTTAATGCAACCAGCCACTGATGTTTTCCATTCCACTCTACTAAAAGCATCTTGAATAAACAACTCAGCTAAGCCAACATGTTTGTGTGATGGTTTGGGCAGCAATATCATGGGATTTCCTAGGTCCAATACTTGTGCTAGACAGACGCGTCACTGCTAAGGACTACCAAACTATTCTGGAGGACCATGTCCACCCAGTGGTTCAAACATTGTATCCTGAAAGCGGTACCGTGTATCCGGATGACAATGCACCAATACACACAGCAAGACTGGTGACAGAGTGGTTTGATGAACATGAAAATTAACTTGAACATCTCCCATGGCCTGCACAATCACCAGATCCTAATATTATTGAGCCACTTTGAGCTGTTTTGGAGGAGCAATTAAGAAAATGTTTTCAGCAAACGTAACACAGTGACCTGATCCCTATTTTGCAAGAAGGGCTCCAAATCCCTCTGCCTTTTTACAGGTATAGACCTTTTATAAAAAAAAAAAAAAATGCAAATAAATGCATTTATATGCTAAAATAATTCCACCATGTTGTGAAATCTTTCATGGTTTTTATAAATTAAACATAACAAATGAGAATTTAATATAAGTGCCATATAAATGTAAGCAACTGCATATTCTTATTTAATTGCAGTGTTTGCCTCTTCACACAATGAGCTTATTATTATCCATATATCATACTATACAAGCCATACAAATTGACCTTTCATGCTTAAAAAAAAAAACAACAACAACATGAAAATGTTTCCCACAAGGTTTAAAAGATTACGTTTCAAAGTAACATTTGCAAATCCAAAGTGGCTAAACGGTGTACTCAGCTTGATCCATGTATCTACTTCTGATATAACAAGTTATTTTTAAAGCATTCAGAGCAGTTCGGTGTTCTGCAAATATTCCAAAACAGAATAACATTCAAGCACAAGATCCTCAGAGAACAATCTTCATATCCAAACACCACACATAATGAGTCAGCGGTTTCAAAGTCCTTATCTCTGTTGGTAATACATTACAGCAGACGAACTCATAACTGCCTTTAGCATGGGTTAAAGCAGCTGGTAGTTTCAGTGTCTGTGTAAATGTGAAGAGCCCGAAAAAAAAAAAAGAGAGAAGAGACTTCAGCAGATCAGCACTTTTAAAACTGGTTTATCTGGTCAGATCATGTCATTGAAATGAGTTCTGCATGTTCTGTATAATGTGAAGTTACTTATGTTTTTGGGAAATCAGTACTGATCTCGTACTTCAGCCACTTATGTGTTGCTTTTAATTTAAGATAATTGAGCCGCCTCTGTGAAAGCCAACCAACTGAAATAGTACTCTTCTCTTTCCTCAAATACACTCAAATGATGATTGCTGTTTGTTGAAACTACTGGGGGTGGGGGTGGGGGTGGGGGGGACTTAATTGTTTATAGTCAATTTACTTACATTTATAAAAACGATTAACTGTACAAGCTAACCAAGTTGCATATTTTGTATTAAAGAGAAATTTGCCCAACAGTATAAGGCAAACTGATGCCAAAGACTTCCATTATCACTTGACTAAAACTAACAATTGACTATACATTTTCTTATGGTAAATTTGCTCCTGGGTTTGATTTTAATAAATTAGCCATTAACCCTTACACAAACACCACCATTTCACAGTGTTTCACAATTGATTTAAAAGCACAACGGCAAGTTCAATGTGTCAAGTTACTCTAAATCTGTTAAACTGCTCGGAATATGACAGGGTTTTTATTATAATGTAATAGAAAACATCATAAAATATTGTAAACAAAAAAAATACATATATACTGTACATATATAGATATAATTTACTTGCAAACGGAAAAAAACAGCAATATTTGTTTGGAATGCTTGATTTATTAATTGCAATATTGACACAGAGCACCATTTTAGAGGTAAAACAATTCAGCGTTTGGCGTTCTAAAAATGCGCACTTTCATTTTTGCACTGTACTTAACCTCATTTGAAAATATTACAGGCTCGTTTTTGACAAGACATAGTTTTACACAGCACCTAAACTATTCTGTAAACAGTCATGTGGTAGTTAAGGCTTTAACACAAGGGCACCATGTTTGGATAAAGCACATTTCACAGCATTTTTTAACTTTTACATGGATTATCATTCGTTCAACTTGTCAAAAATCTGAGTGGTTCATACTGGAATGCATCTTGAAAGGTGAAAATGAAGCAGAAAAATTGTGCAAAAATCGTTGACCACATTTGCTTATTGGTAAAATCAAGTGGTTGCAGCCAACTCGTGAGATCTGAGTGGATCAGAGTGTGTGCTTGTCAAACAGATACTCCGCCATCTTGCCGTGTGGGTCCGAAGAGGTGATGCGACTCAGACTGCCAGCGTAGTCACCCAATGTCTTGATGGTTTCGTGGCTGTCGGTGAAGAATTTACTTTCTAGGAAGTCAGACAGCTGGAAAAGTGTGACCAAAAAGTTCATTTACATTTATATAAAAACACTACATTATATTTTAATACATTGAACAAACAATAAGTAGAAAGTTCAGACTTCAAAACTGAAATATAAATACATAAATCTGGATACTCACATGAGGGTCAGAGTTTTCTCCTGCCACTCGATGAACTTCCAGCAAGGATCGGTTAAGAGACTTTTGATGTTCCAGAGAAAAAGTGAGAGCATCAATACCTCCTTTCCAGTCGTCACGACTAGGCTTCTGATAAATGACAGAAATTAAAAAGAGTTTCAGTAAGTTTCAGTTAATATTGACAGCAATAAGGCCCCTTGTTTACATCCGTAAATGAGTTCCAAAATGGTTTGATCTTGTTGCACATTCAAACTGATTATTTTCCCACACTATTATGGTCAAATTTATTCATACAGATACAAAAGAACCACCTACTGACTTAACACGTGATGACTATGGGAAGTGCTGTTAAAAAGTGCACCAAAACAAGAGGTGCTTTCGACTTGAACCACGGCTGCAGCCGGCAATCAACGAGATTAGCCGATCGCAGGCGGGGGCAGAGTTGAAAATGGAGCCGTTAGGTCAGACACGTTGGGGCTCATAGTTTACTGCAGTCATGATGGCAGATCACATGGCATGATCAGTTATTTATTTATTGCAACAATAACAAAAGAGTTACAGTACTAATAAAACAGATTAGTCTCTACAAACTATAGTTCATTTAATAATTAACCCAAAACACGTGGTTGTTGTCATGCGGTGAATCCAGTCAATCATGTAATATCGGTTTCGTCATCGCAGCTCCTGCAGTCGTTCTTCAGTTTCGGCTAAAGCCTCATTCACACTACAAGCGTCTCGCAGTGGCAAAGCGACAAGTGACCGCTCATTTTAACGGAGCCCGAGCAACTTTCGGTGACCTCTGTCATCAGTGACCGTTGGCGACCAGGTGGCCATGTCGAGCGACGCGACAAAGTTGAGAATCTTTCAACTTTATGCAAATGAAGTGTGACTTTCTTGAACGACAGCCAATAGGAGCACCAGTAGAGCTCACGTGATCCTCTCTCAGCTCGCTCAGAGGCTGGATGTATTCGTGCTGTATATACCTACACAGACCTACAAAGTCGCTGCTAGTGTGAATGAATATATAGTGGATGATATAGTGGACTTTAGGAGAAACCCCCGTGCGCTTCCCATCATGAACAGCACTGTGGCTGCAGTAGAGTCATTCAGGTTCCTGGGCACCACCATCTCTCAGGATCTGAAGTGGGACATTCACATAGACTCTATTGTGAAGAAAGCCCAGCAGAGACTGAAGATGTTTAACCTGCCACAGGAGCTGCTCGTACAGTTCTACTCAGCTGTCATCCAATCCATCATCTGCACTTCAATCACCGTCTGGTTCAGCTCAGCTGCCAAAACCCACCACCATAGACTACAGCGAATAGTCCGGACTGCTGAACGAATCACTGGCACTACCCTTCCTACACTTCAAGAACTGTACTCTACCAGAGTAAGTAAAAGGGCTCGCAAAATCACTCTGGATGCCTCACACCCAGCACACTACCCGTTCGAACTGTTACCGTCTGGTCGGTGCTTCAGAGCACCGAGCACAAAAACAGCCAGACACTGGAAAAGTTTCTTTCCTCAGGCTGTCTACCTTATGAACAGTTAAATATTCCCCTACTGTGCAATAAATATGTGCAATACTTTCTCATACGCACTTGTACACAGCACATTATATCAATATACAATGCAATACCTTCTCCGTTTATATTTGTACACAGCACCTTATAACCTGTATATTTATAACAAATCTGTACACACAATTCAACATCCAGATTTTTTGACTAAATGCATCTCTGTTTAATGTTTATCGGCTTTTTTTTTTTCTTTATATTTATTTTGTGTTGTCACTTGTCACTTTATGTACACTGGAAACTTCTGTAACCAAAACAAATTCCTTGTGTGTGTGAAGAACATTTGACAATAAAACTGATTGTGAAGCATGTATCAATTGTCTGATCTCAAAGCTGTGTCGCGGTAGTTATTTATTTATTTATTGCCACATCAGCAACTTATGGAAAGATGGATATACATAAAAATATTACATGATAAAAACAAATTATTACAATAAAAAGTTACTTAGATAAATATGTCGCGGTACTTTAATGCCAGATATGACAGTCATGTAGTGCTGCACAGCATCATGTCGTTCAAAATGTCTTACCGGCATGCACCGCTTTTAAGACAGATTTCGATCGGTCTGCCTAGCGTTGCATTAAGTCAAAGGCACCTAATATCTTCATAATTTGCTGCATTATACAATTAGACATGGAATACAACTCAAATCATAGTTGCAATCCCACTCACTCTCAAGTCGTGCAAAATTGGTTAGTTTTTTGAAGCACAATTGTAGGATAAAGCAGTTCTGGTTTTGATATTTTACTTTGAGGTAAAAATTGATGAAATTTTATTAGAAGAAAAAAGGGCAAAATTCCACAATCCTTCAATTCAGTCTTGTCAAGCAAATGAGAGCTGGTATTACTCACTTCTGAAAAAAATGCTTGACTTGAAAAAATAAAAAAATTTAAAGAAATAGTCACAAACATACATTTTAAAATTCAGTGTCAAGACAAATTTAAAAAGAAATTCATATTTTAACTAACTGTAAATGCTAAGAAAAGCTATAGTAACTTCAGATTGTTTAATTCAATTTAATTTTGCACTATAATACACATTTAACAAAGCAAAAATATTTCTGCGCTTCAGAAATTCATTCTTAAATTCACTGACCGCAACAGTCTGAAGAAGGATTCGTCCTCCTCTTGTGTTTTGATACTCCAGCAGGTCCTCCGCATGATCTCTCTCCTTATGTGAACGCTCCAGGAAAAACTTGGAGAAGTTGGGTAGAGCTACATCATCCCTATCGAAATACATTCCCTATGGAGACAGAAAGAGAAACGATTAGTGTTACTGACAAAACAGACAGGAGAGTCACTGATGTAATATTAAAACCATTTAACAGAGTTCTGTTTTCTTAAAATATTCCACAACCCATCAAGAGCACAATAAACATTTAATATTAGGGAATATCAAATGTTATATACAAGCAATTACATGCAAATGTCAACCTGGCCATGAAAAAAATGAAGTTTTCACCAAAATATGGAAACCATTTCTAGGTTTTTTGTGTATGCTTGTATTTTAAAACACTTTAGAAATACTCAAATGTCTCTGTTAATGTTTTCAAACCATTATATTTGATTTCCCAAAGTCACACAAATAGAAATTTTACATCGGTCACATCCATAACGAAGAGATGTCACATCCATAACAACACTTTTTCCTCATAAATGCAGAAATGTCAAATAAAGTCAATCATTTTTGTACTATAGAGAGACATATTTTATCATTTTAATTAGCATTGTTTCTTTTGGGCTGTGCGGTTTAATTCACAGAATTTTTACAAAGTACTGCAAACTCGCATGCTTTTTTGGTCACATCCATAACGCATGTTTAGTTTCCTCATTTAAAGTATAAAGCATGTTTACAGATTGATATTTTTCTAGTCCCTTAACTCTGTGGTTACTTGTTCTGGAAAATATAAACAGATGTTTCAATATAATATTAACAAATACTTTCTCTGCGAATTTATGTTTTGAGTTTTTATTGCAGATGTCACATCCATAATGCTGGAATTGCTCATACATTTAAAAAGTTATGACTATATTTTTAAACAGACCAGAGAGAGATACACATAAGAGGCCGTCAGCTTCAGGTTGATCAGCTTGTTGATGTTTGCCTCATTATTTGAGTGCAAATTCTGCTTGACGAGAGACATTTCTGAAAAGAAATACACAAAACAGTTTACAAAATTAGACAATTATTCAGCTAAGCAAGTTTTTATAGAAACATTACATGTGCTAACAATATGCAAACATTAATGGTTACATACATACTGCACAACTCTCTTACCGTGTTCACTGTTCAGTGCTGATAACAGAAAAAGACTGATAGTGAATTCCTGCAGTATAACTGCATTTATCAACTGTGACGTAAAGGTAGGGGAAGTACTAAACACATGCAGTTCTCCTTTAAAGCATTTCTCTCACTTAAAAACAGGAAAATCATTTGAAATAAAAAAAATAATAGTGAAAAACATTTTGTAAACATGCATTTGTGAGCATGTAGAATGGTCGTTGTGAAAGGAAATCAGCCTCTATTACATGTATCCACTATACCACAAATATTTACATAACGTACAATACACAGACGCTCATAAACGCATACATAATGTTGCATGGTTTGTGTAAACCAATAATGGGATTCAATTGCTATTTTTAGATGTCTAAAAGTGTGTTTAAATAGTTTATAGGCGTGCAGTAGGCGACAAGCAAAGTCCAATACAAAAAGGCACGAAGCAAAAATTCTAAATAATATTTAAAGTTTAAAGTTTGACTTGATGCTTAACGTTACTTGTAGATATTAAATCCCAAGATTAACACTGCTGAAATCGTCTAATTATTGATCTAACCTTACAACGTTAGTCACTTAATTTTATATCAAACACAAAGACAAAGAAAGAAAGATGGGTGTTTATAACGCCAATTAGATTCACAACATAGATGATCTTTACCAGGACATGAAAATCGCCAGCTCACCTCTTCAGCAACGATAGTCGGCAGATTTCTGCTGGAAATGAGGGGAATAAACTAAAAGATTTGAGTAATCCTGTTTATATTATATTGCTTTCTTGGCACGGCGTGTACTCTGCACTATTGCTTTCACACAGCGACATCTACTGTTAAGGAGTCAAATAAACACAACCACTGGCAAGATGAGGAGAGACGAGAACTTTATTTTATTCATCACACCAAAACAAACGCGACACGAAGAGGTATGTTAAATACTCGTTAATATATTAATTAGCAAACGTAAAACTTATAAAAAAAATTTAGTCATTTCATTTATTTTATTTTCGGTTTAGTCCCTTTATTAATCTGGGGTCACCACAGCGGAATGAACCGCCTGGACTAAGGTCAAATTATGTAAATATGTAAGCATATTGGTGTAATACAATTCACATGCAGAGACAAATCAACGGCAGTGTTGTTAGTTTGGCTCATTTTTAGCTAACCACATTAAAATTTAACCACATCAATTTTAGCTAACCGCATAAAAATGTCTATTTTTTCCTACATGAGAATGCCTACTGGTAAGATATTTTTCCAACCTATTCTAATCTTTTGTTTTTAATCATTTAATATTTTAAAATAATGGAATAATGTGGCGGCATGGTGGCTCAGTGGTTAGCACAATCGCCTCACCGCAAGAAGGTCGCTGGTTCGAGCCCCGGCTGGGTCAGTCGGCATTACTGTGTGGAGTTTGCACGGTCTCTCCGTGTTTGCGTGGGTTTCCTCCAGTTTCCCCCACAAGTCCAAAGACATACGCTATAGGTGAATTGGGTAAGCTAAATTGTCCGTAGTTTATGTGTGGGAATGAGAGTGTATGGGTGTTTCTCAGTGACGGGTTGCAGGTGGAAGAAAGGGCATCCGATGCGTAAAACATGTGCTGGATAAGTTGGCGGTTTATTCCTCGGTGGCGACCCCTGATTAATAAAGGTACTAAGCCGAAAAGAAAATGAATGAGCAAATGGAAGACTTATAATAGGCCTATGTAACCCTCCAAAATTGTTTCACAGCACACTCACTAAAAAGCTATATATACTGTATATATATATATATATATATATATATATATATATATATATATATATATATATATATATATATATATATATATATATATATATGCACTCCTCTGCCACCTAGATTATTAGATTACTCCCAGGATATGTTGACAAGAGTATAGATGGATATTCCAAATTATACAGTATATACAGTTGAAGTCAGAATTATTAGCTTTCATTTCAGCTTGAATAAAGGCAGTTTTTGAATTTTAAAAAACATTTTAAGGTCAAAATTATTAGCCCCTTTAAGCAATTTTTTTTTCTCGATAGTCTACAGAACAAACCATCATTATACAATAATCTGCCTAATTACCCTATCCTGCCTAGTTAACCTAATTAACCTAGTTAAGCCTTTAAATGTCACTTTAAGATGTATAGAAGTGTCTTGAAAAATATCTAGTCAAATATTATGTACTGTCATCATAGCAAATATAAAATAAATCAGTTATTAGAAATGAGTTACTAAACTATTATGTTTAGAAATGTGTTGAAAAAATCTTCTCTCCGTTAAACAGAAATTGGAAAGAAAAATTAACAGGGGGGCTAATAATTCAGGGGGGCTAATAATTCTGATTTCAACTGTAGTTGTTGAGCTCTCACTTGTCCTCTTCTTCAGATTCCACAGTTTTTATTGTTTTATTGCAGAGCACATTTAACGTCTGAATAAAATCAAACTACGCAGGTTTTAGAGATATCATGACACACCCAACTCCACCATTTATAAAAAGTCTGTACTATTATCTGTTAATACCACAGTAAAGGGAAGAACAAAAGGGGTTGTTTGTCAGAGCTCGACTGTAATGACAAGTTACTCTGATTAAAGACAGTTTTTGAATGCAGGTGTTAAATAGGACATTACAGTGTGACGTGTGTTGATCATGGAACAGGTTTTGGTTTTGGCTTTTGCATTGCTGTGTGTGCTTTCTGCATCGGTAAGTCTTACTCTATATACAACTGGAATTTTACAAAAGTGGGTTGCGGAAAGATTTGAGGGTCTAGTTCATTTTCAATCAGAGAAATGCAGTAACTGGTAAAAAAGGAAGGTTTCACTGGTGGCGAGAACACGGGAGGTATACGGTGCTGTCATGCACACAAAGTCCTGCGTCTTTCATGAATGTTTCACTTCAGGGCATACAAAATTCTGAATCAGCATACTGGTTGTAAATTACAGTTTAACAGGAATATCATGCTATTCCTTTTACAGAAAAAAATACATTTTTATTATTTGTTAAAAAATGTAATGTCACATGAGAAAAATATACTTATACAACACTTCATTAAAGAGATTTTTTTTTAAATGACCAGCAGGCATTATTTTTAAACAACTGTGGTGGCTCAAATCATCACACTAAATTTACAGTATCAACAAAAGTAGTTTGGGACTGCTATTTAATGTTTAGTCATCGGTTTTAATTATATTCCTTCAATTTGCGTGTATACCAAGTTAAGTGTTATGGAATGTATATACATTTTTACACAGTTGAAGGTAAAATTATTAGCCCTTTAAAATATTTCCTAAGTGTTTTAAATCAACACATTTAAAAACGAATAAGTTTTAAAATAGCACATTTTCTATAACTCATTTATTTTGTGTTTTGCCATGATGACAGCATACACTATGTTCCACTTATTTTACTAGATATTTAATTAAAGTGTGTCCATATATTTGTTAAATCTACAGTTTTCTTACTGCTGTCGCCTGATGTTATTATACAAAATATAATACTTTCATTCTTTCATTTTCTTTTCGGCTTAGTCCCTTTATTAATCAGGGGTCGCCACAGTGGAGTGAACAGCCAACAAAATATAATAATTAAATGAAAAGAGCTGGCTTAACGTTAGACTTAGCAGTTTTGAACTTTGTATTTTATACAAGCTGTCAGATTTCGATCACGCAGTATTTCCTTGTTTGTTGTGTCAACAGCTTTCTTATCAATTCTGTATGGTTTTTTTTTTAGAAATACTTACGGTAACCTGTTTAAGACAATCATTTACTAGACCAACAATCATAAATTGTTTCAGTGGAAAATAGATGGATGGTTGTTAATGCAGGACAAATTTCTGAATGAAAAAATTATTTATTCTGAAGTATATTTGACTATTTTACTGTCATGCCACTGCTTGAATTTGTGCATTATAAAGCTCACCACCATTTACCTGGCTTTTCTATATGAGTTTACTATTTCAGTTTGCATCTCCTGCAATTAATCAAAAAAAATTTAATAAAAACATCCAGCTGTATTATTATTATTACAGTACGGTAAGTATTATTATGACACTTTCCAAAGTTTCAATAGCTAACAGTATGTTACATTAACTAACAAAGAAAAAAAACATTTGAGCAATTCCAGCATTATGGATGTGACATTTGCAGTAAAATTTAGAAACAAATATTCACAGAGAAAGTATTTGTTACCATTATATTGAAACTATACAATTATATTGTTCATATTTTCCAAAACAACTAACTACAGAGTTATAGGATCAGAAAAATATCAATCTGTAAACATGTTTTAGATTTTAAATGAAGAAAATAAACATGCGTTATGGATGTGATGCAAAAAAGTCTGTGAGTTTACAGTATACAACATACTTAAGGGAATGAAATTGCACAGCCCGAAAGAAACAATCTGAATCAAAAGGATAAGAGTTGGCTCACTATAGAACAAACATGATTGATTTTATTATACTTTACATTTTTGCATCTATAAGGAAAAAGCTTCGTTATGGATGTGACATCTCTTCGTTATGGATGTGACAGATGTGAAATTGCCACTTGTGTGACTTTGATAAATCAAATAAAATAGTTTAAAAAGGTTGACAGAGACATTTTTGAGTATATTTAGAGTACTATAAAATACATGCCTACAATAAAAACTAGAAAGGGTTTCACTATTTTGGTGAAAATCAAATTTTTTTCATAGTAATGTTGACATTTGCATGGAATTGCTGATTTATTTATATTTGTTGTTATTGTTCGTTTCAACCGTTACAATTTAAGTTGTATTGAAGTTTGTTACGTTACTTTTTAATGATAGAGGGGGAACGAAAAGGAAAACATTAGGCCAGTTGTATTTATTGTTGCCATTTATAATATATGAGGAACAAAAAGACACGGAAGTGCTATTTAATGTTTCATGTGCTATTAAGTTTAGAAATGTGTTGAAAAAATCTTCCCTCCGTTAAACAGAAATAAACAGGGGGGATAATAATTTATGGGGGCTAATAATTCTGACTTCAACTGTATATTTTTATGCATGTTGTCTGCTGTATAAGATATATTAAAACAATAACAATAATAATAATAATAATAATTAATGTGTGAATAAATAAATTTATTGTTTTGGAGTCAATCATACATTATTTCTTTATTTAATGAATGCTATTTCTTTCCCCAGGGACAAACAACTCCACCTAATGTTAACGATGTCAGGATAACTCATCGAACAGAGACTGAATTAACATTTCAGTGGGATATAGCTGGCGGCAGTAGCAGTTACAATTATATACTGCAGAGAGATGGGATTGACAGTGAAGTAATCACTGCTGGCACTGGCAATCAAGTAACTTATACAGTCTCAGGTCTGTCTTCTGGGACTAAATACAACTGGATACTCTTCACTGTGTTTGGGGAGCAATGGAGCCCAGGATTTCCGTTCTCTGCCGCAACTGGTAAGTAATTCAAGTTACAATCATTACATTAGTCCAAAAAAAAGAAAGACATATATACAGTTGAAGTCAGAATTATTAGCCCACCTTTGAATTTTTTTTTTTCTTTTTTAAATATTTCCCAAATGATGTTTAACAGAGCAAAGAAATTTTCAAAGTATGTCTGATAATATTTTTTCTTCTGAAGAAAATCTTATTTGTTTTATTTCGACTAGCATGAAAGCAGTTTTAATTTTTTAAAAACCATTTTAGGGACAAAATTATTAGCCCCTTTGAGCTATTTTTTTTTCGACTGTCTACATAACAAATCAACATTATGCAATAATTTGGCTAATTACCCTAACCTGCCTAGTTAACCTAATTAACCTAGTTAAGCCTTTAAATGTCACTTTAAGCTGTATAGAAAAATATCTAGTAAAATATTATTTACTGTCATCATGGCAAAGATAAAATAAATTAGTTATTAGAAATGAGTTAAAAAAAAATCTTCTCTCCGTTAAACAGAAATTGGGGAAAAAATTAACGGGGGCTAATAATTCTTACTTCAACTGTATATATATATATATATATATATATATATATATATATATATATATATATATATATATATATATATATATATATATATATATATATATATGTAGTCAAAATTATGAGTCCTAAAAATTTTTATTATTTTTCAAATATGTCCTAAGTGGTGTTTAACAGACCAAGGCAATTTGTATTTTGCACAGTGTTAAAAGCAGTTGAAATTAACTATTAAACAATTTTAAGGTCACTATTAATAGCCCCGTTAAGAAATACATATATACAGTATTTATGTATAATTTATAAATTATGTACTGTCATTGTGACAAAAACATGAGAGTCATTAAATTAGAAAGGCAAAAAAATGCTATAAGAAATCAGTAATTATAACTATTGTTTTAAAATATGTTGAAAAAAATCCTTAAAATATCCTTTATAGAGCACTTGGGAAATATCTTTTAAAAGAATTACATTTTCACAGGAGGGCTACTAATTTTGACTTCAACTGTATATTTATAAACGTAGATCAACTGAAAACGTTTTAATTCTGCTCATGTTAAAATTGAAATAATTTTAAAAAGTTGTAAAAGCAACTCCATATTGATTCAGGATTTAGACAAGTTTTGGTTCAGCATTTTTAGCAGAAGTCTTTTCAAAAACAATCTTTCTTTTTGTGGAGACAAGGCCACGTTGGTCTTTTAAAAGGAAGGTCAGGTTGATGCTGAGTTTGCCTGCTGTCACTCTTTCTGTCAGATGTAGGTCGACATTCTGCACATGAACACGCAAATGACGTATCATATGCGTGAACAGGGTGCACAAATAGATAAATCTACACTTGTTAACAGACAGTTTGGACAACCTATCATAATTTTCGACCCAAAATTTTTAATTGGATGAATATTTTTCAGTCTTATCCCTTATGCAGAATATATAAATACATTTAGATCATTTACTTTAATCATTACTACAGTATCAAGATATGAAGAGACTTTCAGCCAGCACAACAAAAACATGTTTCTGAAGAAAATCACCTACTGCACCTTGAAGAGAGACTTTAATAGTTTGTGTTTTTATAATTTGATTGGATTCTGTGGATGTCTTTGTAGCTTCAGGACCATCTGAATCAGGGGCCTTTTTATGCTGGAGTCATGTACTGTATTGTGAGACCAGGTGTTTCTGCTTGTTCTAGGAGTTTCGCCAATTCTTTAATGTAAATATTGAAAAGTGACAGTGGACAGTATAGTCTTACACTATGCCCTTGAGTGAAAAGTACTGTTCGTTTATTTCCAATTATAATTGATTGTTTGAATACATTGTTTTAATAATGTTGAATATTTTACCACCATTACCTGATTCTAGAAGCAGAACTTCATGCCAAATTGAATATAATGTTTCTGAAAATCTACAAAGCAAGCAAATATTTTGTTTTGGTTGATGTATTTGTCAATCAGAGTTTGAAGGGTGAAAGTATGGTCTGATGTTCTGTAATTTGGCAGAAGGCCAATTTGACTTTTGCGGAGGCTATAGTTCATTGTAAGGAAACATAGGAGTCTGTTGTTGGGAATGCTCCTGAACAGCTTCCCCAGATTACTGCTCATAAAATGACAAAGTAAAATTAAATCAACAACAGAAATGTACACCAACTCCCTAACTAAACGTAAACAAGTGTAAACGGGTTTTAGAAATAAAAGGCACCCACCTCCCTACAGCTTCCAAACACAAAGTTAGTTTCAAAGGCAGAGTTTAAGCAGCTTCAAAAGCATTAACAACAGATTTTAACTTTTAACAAGCTAAGCACAACAGCGACAGTAATCTTTCACCAGAACAATATAAGATAAGATAATATAAGATAAACCACACTCTGGAAGCAAGCGTCAATGTGGCTTTCAACTGGCAGGCTTTTAAGCTTGCCAGGCAACGATTAATCACCTTTTCTCCTCTACACCTAGTTGAGAACCAGGTAACAGAAAGAGAGCAGAAGAGAGGGAGAAAAGAAACCATACAATACATTCAAAACACCATGGAATGTAACATCAGGAAATGACGAACTCCCAGAACCCAATTGAAGAGTTTCATTATAGCCAATTGGAATTTGTGATTTATGTTTTTAATCTTTTAATTTCATTAAGGATACTGTCTGGTCCACTTGCCCCCTCTCTCTTTTTTTCTCTCTCTCTCTTAATATGTATATAAAACAGAAACTGAATGTCTCTTTCTGTGTTTTTCCTCTTCAGTTCCACCCAATGTTCAAGGTGTTTCAGTCATTGATCAGACTGAGACTACGATAACATTACAGTGGAATAAAGACAAAGCTGAATATTCTTATGAGCTGAGATATGAGGATAAAGTGGAAACTCCTCCATCTCCTCAATCTACAGTGGAGTATACTGTCACATCTCTGTCTCCTGGGACTAAATATACATTTACACTCTACACTGTGTTTGAAGGTCTGAAGAGCAGTGGATTCAGCTTCTCTGCTGTTACTGGTGAGTCTCAATAAATCATTCCTCTTCTTTTTTCTTCATCTCAACCCCATTTTCAGAAACTAATGGAAACAAATGCAGATAGATCATTTTTAATTATGATTTCATCACATGTTGTAAATTATTATGGGATATATCTTTGGTATATGTTAAAATGTTCGTCAGTTAGTGCTTTAGTTAAATTAATGGTACATCAATAATAGGTAACTATGTACAGTGCATCCGGAGAGTATTCATAGCGCTCCACTTTTCCAAATTATTTTATGTTACAGCCTTATTCCAAACTGGATTAAATTCATTTATTTTTTCTCAAAATTCTACACACAATACCCCATAATGACAATGTGAAAAAAGATTTCATATTTCATTCAGACGGAAGCCACTTACATTCCGCTGTCGCCACTGGCTTACATGGTTCGGGATCTGTAGAGCTGCGCATCGTTGGATTTGCTCTTCAGTGTTTGGACTCTCAGTAGTTATTTTTAAATCACACTGAACTAAGCTAAACTGAACTGAACTTAAACACTGAAAACTGAACTACACTGTTCCAATTTACTATGACCTTTTATGTGAAGCTGCTTTGACGCAATCTACATTGTAAAAGCGCTATACAAATAAAGGTGAATTGAATTGAATTGAATAGAATTGAATTGAATTGAATTGAATTGAATTGAATTGAATTGAATTGAATTGAATTGAATTGAATTGAATTGAATTGAATTGAATTGAACTCCTTAGTAAAGGGAACTTGGCAACCTGCCTGGAATTTGACAAAAGGCATCCGAAGGACTCTCAGACCATAAGAAACAAAATTCTCTGGTCTGATGAGACTAAATTTGAACTCTTTGGAGTGAATGCCAGGCATTACGTTTGTAGAAAAGCAGGCAACGCTCATCACCAGGCTAATACCATCCCTACAGTGAACTGGAAGACTAGTCAGGATAGAGGGAAAGATAAATGCAGCAATGTACAGAGACATCCTGAATGAAAACCTGCTTCAGAGTTCTCTTGACCTTAGACTGGGGCGGCGGTTCATCTTCCAGCAGGACAATGACCCAAAGCACACCGCTAAAATGTCAAGTGGCTTCACAACAACTCGGTGAATGTCCTTGATTGGCCCAGCTAGAGCCCAGACCTAAATCCTATTGAAGATCTCTGGAGAGATCTGAAAATAGCTGTACAGCGTGGCGTCCCGTCCAACCTGATAGACCTTGAGAGGTACTGCAAAGAGGAATGGGCAAAAGTTCCCAAAGACAGATGTGCCAAGCTTGTGGCATCATATTCAAAAAGACTTGAGGCTGTAATTGCTGCTAAAGATGCATCAACAAAGTATTGAGCAAAGACTGGGAATACTGATGTACATGTGATTTTTCAGGCTTTTATTTGTAATAAATTTGCAACAATTTCCAAAAAGTCTTTTTTCACATTGTCATTATGGGGTATTGTGTGTAGAATTTTGAGGAAATAAATGAATTTTGGAATATGGCTGTAACATAAAATGTGAAAAAAAGTGAAGCGCTATGAATACTTTCCGGATGCACTGTATGCATCAGCGTATACTGTCAGCGTGATGTATAAACAGTAGTAACACTTCAGCTATTAACTAATAAAGAAACATGAACTAGTCAGAATGTAATATCAAATCTTGGTTGAGTTTCTTATTACATATGTAATTGACAATTAATGAATGAGGTTGACAATTAAGAACTACAGTATTTATTATGTCCAATGTAAAAGTCAAACCACGATAAATAAATTTACTAGATAAATAGGCTTTACTGTATGTTTCAGACAGAAATTATGAACCATAAAATAATAACAATAAAAACTAAATAATTATTTGCTAAAACTTACCTTTAGCTAAACGCTCTTCAGTGTTAGACCATTATTTTCGTGTATATAGCTGTTTACTTACTATAGTACTAATAGATATGCCATTATTGTAATACTATTCACTAATCATGCATTACTTTTTGCATAGTTACTTTTTAATGGACAGTTATTGTAAAGTGTTGCTATATTCAGTGTAGCACAAAGACTTCTTTTCCGACTCCAAAATTGTATTTTTCTAAACCACATGGGGGAAAAGGATTTTGTTCAAAAGTTGGATTAACAAATATGTTATTAAAACATACAGGCAAATAAGGTATTTATCTCTCTGCTTTTGTAAATCTGCTGTTTCTATGCTGCAATAAGCATGAAACTGACCTCAAATATGCATGCATGTGATATTTTCTCCTTTACATGGATTTGAAAATATCATAGACTTCTGATGCTATAAATAATGTTGTAATATTTTGTTAATAAAGCTGAATGGCTGAATTGATACAGACAGGTGAATAGTAAAAGAATTTTGGAAAATGTAACATTTCTGTCTCTTTCTTTTTCAGTTCCTCCTGATATTACAGGTTTTATGATCATTGGTCGAAATGAGACCGCTCTAACATTTCAATGGACAAAAGACAAAGAAGAATACACTTATGAGCTGAAGGATAGTGATGTTGAAACTCATACATCCTTTACTGATACTACAGTGGTGTGTGTCATCACATCTTTGTCTCCTGGAAGTGAATACTTTTCTACACTCTATACTGTGTTTGAAGGAGTGAAAAGCCATGGATACAGATTCACTGATGTAACTGGTGAGTCAGTACATACTGTAAGTAATGCCAGGCTTATGTGATTCTTTGTGTTCAGCAAATTAGATTTGGCGTTTCTGTGTGGAGTTTGCACATTCTCTCCATGTTTGCATGGGTTTCCTCCGGGTGCTCCGGTTTCCCCCATAGACCAAAGACGATGAACTAAATTGGCCACAGTGTGTGGGTGTGTGTGTGAACATGAGAGTGTGTGTTTCCCAGTACTGGGTTGCGCCTTGTAAAGGCATCCACTGGGTAAATCATATGCCGCAATAGTTGGTGGTTCATTCTTCTGTGGCGACCCCCCTTATAAATAAGTGACTAAGCCGAAAGAAAATGAATGCATGAATGTACTTTTAAATGTTGTTATTAGGACTGACCACCTAAAATGTACTGTCCTAAGTGACAGCTTTTGTGCCTTTATTTTTATGAGAGTGTATTAAGAATGGCTGCACGGTGGCGCAGTGGGTAGCATGATCACCTCACAGCAAAAAGGTCGCTGGTTCGAGCCTCGGCTGGGTCAGTTGGCGTTTCTTTGTGAAGTTTGCATGTTCTCCCTATGTTGGCATGGGTTTCCTTCTGGTGCTCTGCTTTCCCCCACAAGTCAAAAACATGTGGTATAGGTGAATTGGGTAAGCTAAATTGTCCGTAGTGTATGAGTGTGTGTGGATGTTTCCCAGTGATGGGTTGCAGCTGGAAGGGCATCCGCTGTGTGAAACAAATGCTGGATAAGTTGGTGGTTCATTCCGCTGTGGCGACCTCAGATTAATAAAGGGACTAAGCCGAAAAGAAAATGAATGAATGTATTAATAATATTGACTTACTGTTTTAAAATACAATTCTGATCTGAGAAAAGTACCAAAGTGACTGAGAAAAACTGTATTATCAGTTATGTTTCAATAAACATAATACAATATTACAACATTGGTTATATTGTTACAAAAACAGATTTGGTCATGCTTAAATAAAAAACTGAGAATAAACATAAATTATAAATCATAAATCTCAATGGTGACTCTTTACCAAATCTCACATAAACTACAGATTCACTGCTAAGATTCAAATTGATCAAATTCAGATCTTTTCTGTGAACACTTCACTGCACAAAAAATAATAACTGACTGGATGGATGGATGGATGGATGGATGGATGGATGGATGGATGGATGGATGGATGGATGGATGGATGGATGGATGGATGGATAGATAGATAGATAGATAGATAGATAGATAGATAGATAGATAGATAGATAGATAGATAGATAGATAGATAGATAGATAGATAGATAGATAGATGTCTGGAATCATTGTTCCGTACATAATCCTACAGCTCATGATCTAGGAGGCATGATCATAACCTATTCGGCTTACATTCTTTAATGCTATGAGTTAATGTCCCTTCGTCTCTTCAGGGTGGATCCTCATTATGCATATGAGTGTCCCAGAGACAAAGGAAATCTCCCGCTCAAACTTTGCCATGAAACTATTGATCAGTAGAGAATGGGTGCGACTTGACCAGTAGTTAAAACCCATCTACTCTCAAAATCGGAGCAGAAAGGTCTTCGCAAAATGTCTCCGCAGACCGCGTTTCTGTACCCACGTGACTCGCCCGAGTCCACGTTTCTTATTTTCTGGAAAATTAAAGTTTTAGTTTTAAGTTTGCGTCTCGCGTATCTTCCGATCTGCGTCGCAAGCTCCACGCATCAAGATAGGACTTCTTAAAAGACCCCATCTTCCACGCATAAGATAAACTCCCACAACGAGAGACAGACCTACTAAATTCAGGTATTTAGTCGTGGGTTTAAGGCTGTGCCCCTTTATCAAAAAGGTGTTTTTATAATCCTGGTGGTCCTTAATAGTTGTGTGGAACTGAGTTAGATTTGCCATTCTTTTATCTAAACCCTTTTTTTATTCTCACTTTCTTTCTTTTCTATGTTTTTGTTGTTATGTTTTGTAAGTTTGTTTGTTATATTATGTTAGACTTGTCAATAAATCATACTTTAAAACCACGTTGGATTGTAACAGAAAAAGTCACTTTAACGATAGACCCTTGCTACATGCTTATTAAGTTTACTAAAACTTCTAAAATACTCATCTACTTCACAAGAAGTAGCTATAATTCCCTTTCTAAATCAATTAATAATTACAGAGTCCGCTCAGATTTTGTTAAATTAACTTAATTCTGAATATTCATAATTAATAATAACTTATTATTGATCATTAATATTCATAAACTGAGCTAATTTTGCTACAGACTATTACATCTTTTATGCCTCGCAATGCCCTAATCATTTGTAAGTCCCTTTGGACAGAAGCATTTCCTAAATGACTTACTGTAAATATAAATGTAGATGACAGACTCTGTGTTTTATGTGTTTGTTTCAGTGCCATCTAATGTTGAAAGTGTGTCTGTGGTGGAGGTCAATGACACTTACGTGATCTTACAGTGGAATGCTGTGCCTAATGAACAAAACAACAAATACGACTATGTTCTTAAATATGGTGATGTTGAGGAATCTGTTGATTTTGCAGTGGGGAATGTGGTAAAGCATCGTGTTTCAGGCTTGATTCCTGAAACAAAATACAGCTTCACTCTGTACACAGTGTTTTATTCTCAGAGAAGCACTGGATTCAACTTTTATGTTTTCACATGTAAGTAGCTCTAAATTTTCATATTCTCTTCTTTCTCTTTTTTGGAATTTAAAAATAATGAGCCATATGGCAGGGTTGAGCAAAAAAAAGTCAGAATGTAACAATTACCATGCATTTAAATTACTAATACACAGACAGTTAAACTGAGGAAAAACAGATTATATGTTACAATTTAGTTTAGGTTATATTACATTTTGGTTATTTTATTCAGATTCAAGATTTAAAAATAAAAATATAAATACAAGAGCTGATCTGACAGCAGTTTAGCCCTGCTACACATCTCTCAATATAAAAATGTATCCTGCAGTATTTACTATTTATACTATTCATTCATTAATTCATTTACTTTTCGGCTTTGACCCTTTATTAAAATGACTAATTCTTGCTGAATCTTTCTTGACAGCTTTATCTAGCATAACTGAAGTCAGAGTCACTCGATCACTCACAGAGTTGACTGTCGAATGGAATAAATTCAACAAAAGCAATGTCTACAACTACACTTTGCTCATAAGTGATGGGGCAGAGATAGACTTCATTGGATCTGCTGTCGTGGGGGATGTGATGACATATAAACACTCATCACTCACACCAGGGACTGTATACAGTTTTACTCTCCTTACTGTTGTGGATAATGTCAGAGATCCTGGATTCAGATTCAAGAGCATCACCAGTAAGTTTACACTGATTTAAAAAGCTAAATAGTTTAAATTAAGTTTTGACAGCATGCTACAGTATGACTGCTATGTTATTAAATATGTTTTTCGTTTCTTTACAAGCAAATGGCACTAATCTGCCTCCCCAAAGTGGATATTAATGAGTATTCCAACTAGAAATACTGCATTAATAAAAAAATATATATTTTTTATTAATTGATATGTTTATATTATTATATATATAGATATTTTTATTTTTTTTATGGACAGAATTACAAGGCGCAGCCTTGGGTTGGAGGGGGTCCAGTTCGAGGACCACAGGATTTCATCTCTGTTATTCGCAGACGATGTTGTTCTGTTGGCTTCATCGAACATAGACCTTCAGCATGCACTGGGGCAGTTTGCTGCCAAGTGTGACGCGGCTGGGATGAGAATCAGCACCTCCAAGTCTGAGACCATGGTGCTCCACTGGAAAAAGGTGGTTTGCCATCTCCAGGTTGGAGGAAAGTCCTTACCCCAGGGGGAGGAGTTTAAGTATCTCAGGGTTTTG
Source organism: Danio aesculapii (assembly GCF_903798145.1). Taxonomy (NCBI): domain Eukaryota; kingdom Metazoa; phylum Chordata; class Actinopteri; order Cypriniformes; family Danionidae; genus Danio; species Danio aesculapii. The sequence continues at coordinate 34,110,104 of NC_079458.1, forward strand.
TTCACAAGTGAGGGAAGGATGGAACGTGAGATTGACAGGCGGATTGGTGCAGCGGCAGCAGTAATGTGGTCGATGTACCAGTCTGTAGGGGTAAAGAAGAAGCTGAGCCAAAAGGCAACACTCTCGATTTACCGATCAATTTACGTTCCTACTCTCACCTATGGTCTTGAGCTTTGGGTCATGACCGAAAGGACAAGATCTCAGATGCAAGCGGCCGAAATGAGTTTACTTCGAAGGGTGGCAGGGCGCACTCTTATGGATAGGGTGAGGAGCTCTGACACCCGGGACGCCTACCTAGGGAGGTGTTCCAGGTTTGTCCCATTGGGAGGAGGCCTTGGGGAAGACCCAGGACACGCTGGAGGGACTATGTCTCTTGGCTGGCCTGGGAACACCTCGGGATCCCCCTGGAGGAGCTGGAGGAGCTGGAGGAAGCGTCTGGGGACAGGGAAGTCTGGGGTTGTCTCCTAAGACTGCTGCCCCCACAACCCGGCCCCGGAAAAGCGGCAGAAAATGAATGAATGATTGTATTTTTAGCATATTTAGCAGAAGATATTCTGTAATCGTATGTGAAAATAAGAAATCTAGAGTAAAACCATACAATCAAAGTTAACACCAAGACTACACACAGACCAGGATTAAAACTTAAATCGTGAACAGGTTCTTTATTTACCACCAGACTCTAACATTTAAATTAATGTTCATTAATTCTTGTGTTTTCTGCAGCTCTTGACTGTGCATCCTTTAGCTGGGCAGTCAGCTCCTCATCAATAGTTGCTGATGTGTACGGTTGCACATATGTCACGGCTCAAAGCAGCAGCGGGAGTGGTAAAAATGCTTCTATAGAGGGAGACAAGGTGAATCTGCAAGACCTGTATCCTGGAGAAAGCTACACTGTTTCACTGTTTTATAACTTGGAGTCGGAGATGCTCACACAGTGCTCACAACGCCTGACATTAGGTGAGCTTAATTCTCTGTTTTGGACCGTGGCACTTGTCAGCTGAAATTCGTATTTCTTTCTCTCTGCTTCTGATTTACTTTCAAACTCCTGTAGTTCCAAATAGTGTATCTCATCTTCACTGCAAATATTATTCTGGAGGATATGGTCTGGCTGTCATTTGGGAACATCCAACTGGAATTGTGGATGTGGTGGAGGTGGATGTTAATGGAAAAAGTTTCAACCATTCGAATAGTTCAGAAGAACCAACTCAGCAGCTGGTAACAGGCCTACAAGCTGCTGAGTGGTACAAAGTTACAGCAACATCAATTTCTGGAGCCAGGAGGAATGAAATGACAATCCACTGCCAAACTGATCCAGCAGGTAAGATTCTTAAGTTTTAAAACTCCTGGTTGAGTAAACCAGTTCAATACATATCTTAATGTTGTAATTGTCCTGCAATATTCCTTCAAACATTTGTTATTTAAGCCACAATATATTAAAGGCTTAGTTCACACAAACATCTAAAGTTTGTATTTAATCACTCACCCCGTGTGTGTGTGTGTGTGAAGGAGTGTGTATAGGTGTTTCCCAGTGTTGGGTTATGGCTGGAAGGGCATCCGCTGTGTAAACCATATACTGGATAAGTTGGCAGTTCATTGCGCTGTGGCAACCCCTGATTAATAAAGAGACTAAGTCGAAAAGAAAATGACTGAATGAATGGACATGTTTGTTCATGTGTTCTGCAGGAGTTATAGCTGGTGTACTGGTGTTTTTCTTGTTGGTCATCATTATTTGTGCTGGAGTCTTTGTATGGATCCGCTATGGTTCAGCCAAGTATGCTATTTATTTTGTATTTTTAATGTATAGGATTATGTTTATTGAATTAAATATATTTTAAAAACTATATTATTTGTTTTATTTAATGTCTTTTTCTCATAATGTCTCATCTATAGAAGATCACACCAACCTGTGGAGTCAAAAGTGTCTAAAACATACAACAAGTATGTATGACTATTCTACTGTAAATGTTGGAAAATACATTATTCATCCCAAATTGTAAATTTTGTCATTAAGCTGCGGTCACACTAGACTGTTCTCCCCATAGACTTCCATTCATACGCATGCAAATGCATCAGACTGGAACTTTTCGCCATTCACTGTGTTGCAAAGCTCAAGCTTGGTGAACTTTGACCTGCAAAATTGCATCAATTGACTGCGTGAGACCAATTGAGGATCAAAACATGACCTCTCTGGACAGAAATGTAAAATATGGACCAATCGCTCGCTTTTTTAAATGTCTAATCATCTTGTTTAATCCCACTCCTTTTCGCAGCACCATACTACAGAATTTTGCAAGCTCAAAATTTAGTGTGGCCGCAGCTTTATTTACTCTTAATCATTGCATTCCAAACTAATATTCATGGGTGAAACACAGGTGAACCTAATAGACACTAACAAACAGCAGGGAAAAAACTAAAGAATCACATTACAAAACCAGGCGCATGAAACACAAGACATGGGAAATATCTAAGTGTGATATTATCCCCTCCAGGAATGCGCATCCTAGCACCTACAAAAAACATATACAGAAGGGAGGGCAGGGTGGGTGGCCAGGGAGGAGGAACTGGAGGGAGGAACCAGGGGGGAAGCTGGAGAACAAAGAGGAAAGGAGGTATCCAGGGAGGAACCAGGAGGGAAGCTGGGGAACCAAGAGGAAAGGAGGTGGCCAGGGAGGAACCAGGAAGAAAGCTGGGGAATGAAGAAGAAAGGAGGTGGCCAGGGAGGAACCAGGAGGGAAGCTGGAGAACGAAAATAAAGGTGGCCAGGGAGAAACCAGGAGGGAAGCTGGAGAACGAAAAGAAAGGGATGTGGCCAGGGAGAAACCAGGAGGGAAGCTGGAGAACAAAGAGGAAAGGAGGTGGCCAGGGAGAAACCAGGAGGGAAGCTGGGAAACGAAGAAGAAAGGAGGTGACCAGGGAGGAGTAGATGGAAAGACAAACCAGAAAGGAAGCTAGAGCAGGAGTGAGATGACCCAGGATGCAACCAGGAGGACAGCTTAAGGTAGAGTTGAGGGAGGGAGGAGTCATGGAGGAGAAGTGGCCGACAACTCCAGGAGGCCAACCAAGGGAAACGCTGCTGATGTCAGTGGAGCCCACGAATGAGACAGCGAGCTGCAGGGCAAGAGTGATGCTGAGATCCTGGAGGGCCATGGTGGAACTAATGGGTCACCCTCCCGAGGCGGAGACATGGATCCAGATGCCCGCAGTGGAGCCAAAGCGACAGAGGACAAAGGTGGAGCTGGAGGACAAGAAGAGCTCAACGCAGCCGGGAGGACTGAGTAACGAGGCACACCTTGAGGAGTGGAGACCAGAGGTGAAGGAAGGGCAACAACTGACCAAGGCAGAGCTGGAGGGACGAGGAAGCTTGGCAGAGCTGATCGGATGACAGTCTATGGTGAAGACAAGAGAGAAGTGAGCCAGTGCAGAGCTGTATGCTGCGTTCTCACCAGACGTGGATAAAGCATGAAGCGTGAGGGATTTACATGTTAAGTCAATGCAAAGACGCAAATAGACGTCCTTTGGTGCATTTCGCACGAATGTGGAAGTGTGAATGACGCATTTCGTGCAAATCACTCGAGTTGGAAAATCTGAACACGCATGCCACCTTATCCAATCTTGAGCTTGCTCTTGTATGGGAATGATTATGACATAGGGCCTGTTGTTGGTGTCCCAAGGAGAAATCCTCTTGCCGACACTGGACAACAGCTCATTAAACTGGGCTCAGCTCAGTCTAAATCATCCAGATATAGTTTCTGGAGGAGTTGATAAAGTCACAGAATTCTGTGCACCTCTAAAAGGATCTAGTGACCTCAGACAGAGCCGAATGAATTTACAGTGTTATTCAGCCTTCCTTAAGGACATAAAATACAGCTGCTACCTTAATGAAATCCATGTTAGCCATTTAGCAACAAAGCTAGAGTGACCGGGCAGACAGAAGCCCTGCCCATGACACAAATCCACGTCTGTTGTGAAATGAATTTGACAAACGAATGAAGCGAGTAAACTCAAAAAGTTCACGTGTCTATTTACGCACAAATAGCATTAGGGTTTGAGAGCCGAGGAGGAGCTCAGAGGCTGGAAGCAAGGACGAAGGGGTGGAATCAACCATATGACATTATTGGCAGGCAGACCCTCAGAGAAACCTCCCCACATGGAGCCTGAGGGTGAGCTGGGGGGCTGCATGACTGCAGCATTGCTGGAGATGACTGACTTGCTGCAAGATTGGGTGGAATGCTATTCATGACTCTGGAGTCTATGCAGTCTGGGGACAGCAAGGATAGGGGAATGTCATTCTGTCTGGAAACAGCAGATCTAGAAAAGAGTCTTTGGTGTCTGGGAACTGCAGGGATTACATCATAGCTCTCCAGAAGTCTATGAGCAGCATCTTGGTCCTCTTGATGGCGATGGCTCAGACATTGTGGGTGGCTCTCAGTCGTCTGCAGTGGGCTCTAGCAAGCACTCCTTGTTGTCGGGCAATGTTAGTCTGGTCTCTGAGTCGGGAGTTACATTGACGAGGAAGTTGCCTCGAGGACCATTTTTGGGTGACAGTGCTCTGCAGGCAGTGTTGGTGTTGTAGAACCCGCAGAGCACGTCATCCAGATAGCTTGGTGATTGTTTGCTATAACCAGTAACAGTCTGGTATGATCCTCTAGGCTCTGTTCCCCCTGCTCCAGAAGGAGAAGAAGTTTAGGTCTAAGATACACATTATATCATATATCAGGCAGTGAAGATCATTGATTTTTTAGGTATTTTGTTAATGATGTTGTCATTAAGCTATTTTGAAGTGTACAGTAAGTGTTTATGTGTTGTTTTTTAGAGACTTAATAATAAAAATAATTGTGAAATTCTCTCATTTTTCAGAACAATTGCCTCGGATAAATTTCCTGAACATTTTCAAAACATGAGTCGTGATGACAACAGAGATTTCAGTGCTGAATATGAGGTGAAGTTCACTCAAAATGAAATAGAATTGTATTTTTTAGCATCTTAAGTGTTTATAGAGGATGATTTTACTGAATATGTTTTTAACAGGACTTGGGTTCAGTGGGTGTAAATCAGTCTAGTGTTGCGGCTGGACTCCCTGAAAACAAGGACAAAAATCGAGTCTCCAATGTTTTACCATGTGAGTATTTACTCCATATATATAGACAAAAAGTAAATGAGTCTTCACTTCCTTCCACTAGAGTAAAGTGAAGCCAACACATCCACATTTGATGCAAATAATGCAATTTGAAGTCATGCTGTATGGATAATGAGTTGAAGTTGCGGTATCAAAGTCCAAACTCTCCAAAATCTTTATGCCTCATACCATTTTTATAGCTTCAACAGCTAAATACCTAATGAGCACTTGTGAATTTCACAAATTTCACTGTATGTGTATATATATATATATATATATATATATATATATATATATATATATATATATATATATATATATATACATATATCACCACCAGAGGGCGACTGAAATCTTTAGATTTTAGGACATGCGAGTCTGTTTTGTTTACAATCACACAATATTACAGTATTACAGTATTACAATTGTCCTAAAAGGTCATTTATCCTTCCCTCTCTTTTTAGACAACACCTCTAGAGTGCATCTTACCATAAATAAAGCGGGTGATTCTGATTACATCAATGCTAACTACATGCCTGTAAGTTGTATAATATAAACTACATAATATCAGTTGATTATTTATTATTATTATTTTACGATATTTGCAGTTGGAAATATCCAAATATGCAAGTTCATTTCCATGTTATTTTATGCTACCAATTATTTTCCTTTCCGAACCAACTGACGAATCACTATCCATCTTTGGGAACTTTAATCTTTGTTTATGATGCTTATGTGTGTGGCAGGGATATGGAAATGTAAGCAGACAGTATATAGCAGCTCAAGGTCCACTGCCGTCCACTGTCAATGACTTCTGGAGAATGGTCTGGGAGCAAAAGTCATCGGCCATTGTCATGTTAACCAGCTGTACTGAGGATGGAATGGTAAGGCAATGTTATGAGTATTACACAGCTTGCATATTGCAGTGATACATTGTGTAGTTTTTCATTTATTAAACAATCTAGTCCAAAGATATGTCAAGGAGGACCCAAAGGCAGAATAGACAGGAGAACAAAAGGTTTATTTACAGGAGGTAAGTAGAGAGTAGAGAGCACAAGGAACAGGTGAACATAATTAGACAAACAAGTACTAAACAAGGGGGCGAGGCATAGGAAAACAAGGAGGCGGTACAAGGGGAGCACATGGCCAACACAACACAAGAGACAACCATGTGCTTATACACAAAACAAACAAAGAGACATTTAACACAGACAGGAGTGACAGGACTGTGAGGGCTGGATCCTGACAAGATATGCACATAAGTATTTATCTTTTATCTTGTGCGTTTATTTAGACCACACATGCCCCTTTTTTGTCACTGGTCTTACTGTTTTGGCAATATTAAAGGTTTTATTGAAATATTATTTCTTTTTTCAGCACATGTTTTCAGAGTTACGGAAAAATTATAATAATGCACAGATAAATAGATTATGCTTTATTTTTTTTTTTAAATCAGGTTTGTTTAAAGTGTGATCTAGTGAAGTTAGTTAATTTGCACAACCATTTTACAATATGTTTGCTGTAAGGTATGATTTTTATTTTAAAATAAAACATTTATTTACAGGGTACACCAGTGACAAGTCCAAGGGACCACTAGTTATATTTTTATTAATACTAATTATATTTTTATATTGTTTTTTTATTCAGTATTGGTTTGTGTCAATTACATGGTATGTTTGATAGTTTAGAATAAATTTTAAGATAACCCTGTTTTTGACCTCAGAAAGAAAGCACTTTCTCTCCGTACATTGCTGCGGGTACAAGCAGATTTGTGGTGCTTGGAGATCTATGTAATTAAACAAAAAACAATTATTGTCATATTATTAATTGTCACATTGTCACAATTTGTAATTGTTCAAATAACAATGTTTATAACGAAAAATATATCGAAATTGTAAACCTAAAATGTAATTTTTCGGTTAAATCTAGAAACAGAAAACTGGACATTTCCGCATGCTTGAAGCAGTTTTATGCTACATTTATGTTCATTATGTTTTATTCAGTTATCATAAATAAAGATGTGGTGTGTAAGATAATTTGTGTAATAACACAGTTTATCATATTTATCATAATTTATCATAAACATGTTTGCCATAACAGTTATTTTCAGCTTTTTCGTTCTTTTTCTTACTTAACTTCTTCAGGTCAAGTGTGAACAGTACTGGCCGCTGGACAACACACCGTTTCTCTACGGAAATCTGCTTGTCGCTGTGAAATCAGTGAATAAATCTGATAGTTGGACTTTGCGGGAATTTCATGTGAAAAATGTAAGCTATATCCAGTTGTAATTTTGTTTACATAAAACAGTATAGAAAAAAATATCCAAAAATATCCAATAAACAGAAGATTGTTATTTATTTTGCTGATTTACATTATCCTAAAAGTTGCAAAGAATGTTGAAAATTCCTATTTTAGTAGTGACACAGACTATGTTTCAATATGTTGTGCATTTTATTAGATTATCCGTGGTGACGTGTGGAATGCTGTTTCTGGGTCTAAGCCGCTACTGTTGAATTGAGAATATATTCATTTATGTCAACTTTTTAATCCTATCACTCATTAAAGTGAATTTTATATAAAATCATGGTGTACACGACAGCCTCTGGACATGCTGCATCACAAATACCAAAATCTTAACAATTTATAAAAAAATGTATCACTTTCTGGCCATCAGATATTAGGCCTGGATATATTTATCGATTGTGATTTTTGAAAGTATTACATTGCTTTGTAAACGTTTACAACCATACAGTTTGATAGAGCGCTTTTTTTGGACATAATAAATATATATATATATATATATATATATATATATATATATATTATAAATAAACTTTTATTTAGAAAAGAAGAAATGTACAATATAAATCAAGAAGTAATCTGTAGGAGACTGGAATACAAGTACAAACAATTACAAAGTTATAAGAACAAATAAGTAACAATAAGTAATAGAAAGAGAAAAAAAGAGAATAAAATCAAGAAAGGGGAAGTAAAAAATTAAATAAAAAAACACAGAAAGCATTAAAGACTAACTTACTGGAAGCATATTTTCATAAGTTTCTTTTAACTTGCAGAATTTTTTTGTTGTTCGATAAACGTATAGCTTTAAGCATGGAATCAATTTCAATTAATTGATAGAGCACTTGGACCCGGAAACCGCTTCGTGTGACGTCACACTTCACATAATTTCACATATTTCTTACACGTTTATTTACATGTTTGCATTACGGAGTGCAGGAGAGAGACGGGCTGCACTGGTAAGCAGTATCCCCATAATATTAAAATAATATTTAAATTAGATTAAAATTAATTAAAATAAATGATCAACAAACTAATGTTTTGACAGCCTTTACAAGTGAAGGCATTATCTACAATATGAATTCCCAATTCCCAACGAATAATGCCTCCGACACTGCCTGTAGTCCCATTTAGCAACTTGATAGCAACCGTCTTATTAAAGAAGCGTAACCGATTTAAAAATCAAGAGTTTGATGTAGCTAATGTGTTTTATGTCGTAGAATAAAACGTAAAAGTATCTTGAGTTTGTGTTAGCCACGGATCTTATTTAAGCGATTGAACCGAAATCCCATTCAAAAAACCCATTGACTTTGGGACGAGGAAACCAGAACTGCTAAAATGCTAACTCGCTTCCGGGTTTTTGCATACAAATTGACGTCATAGTTCCTCCACTCTATTATGAACACCAAACAGGATGTATTAACTGTCAGTCAGAAATTGGGCAAGGGCTCCCTCTGCTGACTGGATGAGTGATTACCAGTCCTGTTTGTTACACTAGCCAGTGCTCAGCAAACAGTAGTTGGTTATTGTTTGAGTGTTCACTGGAGCATCTGAAAGTTGCGTCAAACTCATATACATCTACTCATAGACGGCTTTCAACACTTCATGTATGCAAGCTCATTAAAGGGGTGCTCCACTGCATGTGCGCATTGACCGTTGATGCTAAATGAATACACTATGAAGCTGCATCAAGTACATTTCTGTATATGATCACATGTCTATCACATACATTTCTGCTGTGTGCGTGAACACAAAGACCAATCAGAAGAGTTTTTTAAAGTCCACTCAACAGCGCTCGAATAAAAAGGCGGAAAATGCTACTCACTTTTTTCATTAATGACTAAAACTGAAGTCTGTAGTCTGTTATCCTGCTTTTTGAGTTAGAAGATGAGGTACCATAAAAGTTTAAGCCAAATTGTTTCTGAAACATCAGCAACATCCCCAACACCATGCAGCTGTATTAAAAGAGATGTCCATGTGTTTGTTTTTTATTGCCTACACCATGACCTAACTACACGTGACGTTTTCTTGTTAAAAGGTGTTTTTGTCCTAACCATCTGCAACAACGATTCTTAAAATATCTATTTCCGAAACTGTTTCTATATTCGTGACATCGCAGCAGAACAACAGCATATAAGACAATAATAGCTATGTTTCCATCCGAAAATGCGAATTAACTTTATGCGCAAAACTGGATTATCGCATAAAAGACATGCGAATAAATTTTTTGAAACTTGACCCATGCTTCATCATGAAAGTCCAACAGTGTAACTAACTCTTTATGAATAAAATAGTCTTAGATCACCTCTTTAATTAAAGTAAAAAAGAAAAAATAATCCTTCGGTATTGGATCTGCAGAGCTGTAGGGCTTAAACACAGAAAGAAATAGCACAACCTTTGACTACTATACTCATATAATCTAGTGTCCTGGGAAAATATTTTAAATATTAAACATTTTCGTTATCTCTGACCTTGACTATGATTGGGTTTTTGTTCACAGAAAGGACAGTTCCCACAAATGTGTCAATTTTAGGAGTTTAGATCAATTTATTTACTAATATTTATTTATTTGATTATTGTTTTTACATACCTAATAACATTTTTACATATCTGCCAGGGAACCTAATGGAATCAATCTTTTTTTGTGTGGTTAATAGAAAATGACCTCTGATACGCGAATAGTGCATCACTTCCACTTCACAGCATGGCCAGATCATGGTGTCCCTTGTGGCACAGAAGATTTAATCCAGTTCAGAGAACTTATTCGACAGCACATAGAGAGCCCCTTCTCTGCAGGACCAACAGTTGTACACTGCAGGTGATCCTAAAACACAACATTAATAATGACACTCACACTGATTCACAGAAATCAACAGAAGGAGCATTAAAATCAACCCGTAGAGCTGAAGTGAAATGTTTATTCCTTTTGTTATATTCTCTATAATGTAGTGCTGGAGTCGGCCAGACAGGTACACTGATCGCACTGGACGTCCTGCTGCAGCAGCTGAACAGAGAGAAGGCAGTGGGTGTTGCAGCGTTTGTTAAGGAAATGAGACTCAGCCGGCCACTTATGGTGGAAACTGAGGTAGGATGATAAAAGCCATTTGTGACCCTGATTAAGTTGCACAGGTAAACTTGTGGGAATAGCCAGAAAATACACTGTATGGGTCAAAATTATTTGTTTAGTAAATTCCCCTTCGTAAATATATCAAAACTGAATATTAGATAAGTAATTGCTGGGCGACACGGTGGATCAGTGGTTTGCACTGTCGCCTCACAGCAAGAAGGTCGCTGGTTCGAGTCCCGGAGGCATTTCTGTTGAGTTTGCATGTTCTCCCCGTGTTCGCGTGAGTTTCCCCCGGGTGCTTCGGTTTCCCCCACAGTCCAAAGACATGCTTTGTAGGTGAATTGAATAAACTAGATTGGCCGTAGTGTATGAGTGTGTGTGTGAGAATGAGTGTGTATGGGTGTTTTCCAGTTCTAGATTGTTGGCTGGAAGGGCATCCGCCGCATAAAACATTTGCTGGAAGAGTTGGTGGTTCATTACGTTGTGGCGACCTCTGAAATATAGACTAAACCGAAGGAAAATAAATGAATGAATGCATTGCTGACAACTTAATTTGAACACCTTTTAAGATGATTTTCTCAATATTTAGACTTTTTGAAACCTCAGATTCCAGATATTCAAATAGTTGAACTTTGGCCTAATATGTCCTGTCCTAATTAACCATACATCAATGAAAAAAAATCTCAATCAAGGGATAACAAAGGATGAAAAAAACGTCAGGGTGGCATGTTTCGCTGACTGTAATTTTTGTCACAAAGATCAGTAAATTTTGCTACAGAATACTAATACTTTTAAAAGCTTATGATGTTTGTTTGTATTTTTAAAATTATCTTTTCAGCACTCAAATCACAATTTTAAAGTAAAAAATGTGAGCTATAAATTCTGACTTTAAGAGAAATAAAGTCTGATTTATGAGAGCGCCTGTTAAAACTTATTTCCAACTTTTATATTAAGAGTAACGGCTCTCATATAAAATAACTGCTACATTTAGTTGGCAACTTTTATTCATCCTTTTATTCACTTTTATTCATCCTGTATCCAGTCCTTCAGCACATTCAGTAATGTTACTGTAACTTCTACAACTAAGTTTTGAGGACTGACTGAAGGATCTAGAATTCATAGCAAAATACAAAACAACTAGTGCTGCAGACGCTTTAAGTTTGCTTCCTTGGTTTTCAAATATCTGTTTTGTATTTTAGTACTGGTCAGGATGTATTTTTGTGGTTATGATTATAATGGGCATTATAAATAATTAACACACTGCAGATATGTTTTACTCTTTTTAACTTTATTATGCTTCTCATCTTTTCTTACAGTCTCAGTATGTGTTCCTGCACCAGTGCATCCTGGACTCTTTGCCTCCACAGTCAGAACCCATTTATGAAAACACTGACACAATCTATGTCAATGAAATGGCTTTAAAAAGAATTTAAAGGTGCAATTCACACATGAAATTTTTTAAATAAAAAAGATTTTTTTTTTTTTTGTCAATATAACTCAGAAATACCAAGTTCAGATAATCTTCAAGCCATCACAGTCCTATAATTTCAGCATGTTTTTCAACACTTAGTAATACATATTTTCCAATTTGTTGTCCAGTGGTCTCTTTCCTAAAAATAAACACTAAAATCATGGACGATGCAAACACTTAAATGCTGATTTTATTATCAATAAAGGAAATAGTATGTTGAGCCTGAACTATTAAATACTACGAGTTAAAATCAAATTTCCAGTCGTTATACAGTATCTGTATTACATCTTGATATAAGGGCGACGCAGTGGCGCAGTAGGTAGTGCTGTCACCTCACAGCAAGAAGGTCGCTGGTTCGAGTCTCAGCTGGGTCAGTTGGCATTTCTGTGTGGAGTTTGCATGTTCTATCTGCGTTCGAGAGGGTTTCCTCCGGGTGCTCTGGTTTCCCCCACAGTCCAAAGACATGCGGTACAGGTGAATTGGGTAGGCTAAAATTGTCAGTAGTGTATGAGTGTGTGTGGATGTTTCCCAGAGATGGGTTGCAGCTGGAAGGGCATCGGCTGCATAAAACATATGCTGGATAAGTTGGCGGTTCATTCCGCTGTGGCGACCCCGGATTAATAAAGGGACTAAGCTGAAAAGAAAATGAATGAATGAATATCTTGATATAATATTTTAGCTTGATAAGGTTTATGAATCATTTCACTGAGCTGTATTTAGTGCTGCTTATTTTCCACATTTTAATAATGACAACATTTAGACAAGAATAAAAAAGAGACGGTCTAATTAAACTCTGCTAAACTGTGAACATATATATAAATATTACAATTTTTTTATTTTATTAACTTTTTTTAGATTATATGCTGTGTTCATACAAGATGCCTCTTGCGCGAATAAATCTCACTATGTGTGTGTAAATAGACGCATGAACTTTTTGAGTTTACTCACGTCATTCGTACGTGAACTTTAAAAACAGACGCAGATTGGCGTCATAGACGAGGCTCCTGTCTGCCTGGTGACTCTACTTTTGTTGCTAAATGGCTAACATTTATTTTATTGAGAGAGTAGCTGTGCTTTAGGAAGGCTGAACAACAGAGTCCACCAAATCCTTTCTGAGGTGCACCCAGTTCATAAACTCCTAAAAAACCATACCTGGATGATGGAAGCATTTAGCGGTGCTTTTGACTGAGCCGAGTCCAGTTTGAGGAGCTACTTTTCGATATCAACAGGAGGATTTCCCCTCAGGACACCAACTGCAGGCACTATGTTATAATCATCCCCCTACAAGAGGAAGCTCCTGATTGGTTAACTCGGCCCGAATGTCCGCTAAAGTTCAGATTTTTGTGCAAAACGCTCAATTCGCACCGATGTATTTGCGTCGCCTCATTCGCGCAAATCGTGCCACAGGATGCCTATTCATGCCTTAGCATTGACTTAACATGTAAATCACTCGTGCTTATCCTTGTCTGGTGTTAAAGCACCATTAGGATTAAATTATGGCCACATGATCTTGATCATCCTTAAGCTGTGGTCACACTGGGCTTTGTGTGTGCGAAATTCTGTCGTACGGCGCTGCAAAAAGGGGCGGGATTAAACAACATGATTAGACATTAAAAAAAGCGAGCGATTGCTCCATGTTTTAAATTTCTGTCCAGACAGTTCCTGTTTTGATCCTTGATTGGTCTCACGCAGTCAAGTGATGCGATTTCGCAGGTCAGAGTTCACCAAGCTTGAATTTTGCACCGCAGCAACCTGCGAATCTTGACGCATGACCCTGCGTTTCCGGTCTGACGCATTCGCGTCTATGGGAGGAAAAGCCCAGTGTGACCACAGCTTAAGTCCTCGCTGCAGACCGCAGCTTGATGACGTACTGGACCTGTCACCTACACTTACCCCTACCCTAAACCCAACTGCCACAGTAGAATGAGCATTACCTTAGTGGATTAGACAATGTCCACTATGTATTGGATCTGGTCTAGTACGTCATTGTGGTTACAGACTCCAGCAAGGACATCTTGATCAACCTGGCCACTGTAATTGTCGGTTATCAGCTGGAGTTCCCACTAAACACACTAGAGGGCACTTCAGCCATCTATATACTATATCAGACATTCACCTGGACTACACACCCTATGATGGATTGCATCAGTCAACCTGCTACAGCTGTTATCAATCCAGACTCTGATCAGACACAGCTGCAGCACATTACGCACAGCATTTAAGACAATCACACAGGTGTTATGGCTATGTCTTGTTTCACTGTATGGATACTGATAGTTCTGGTTTCTTGGTATATTGTTGTTTGACCCTGCCTGTCTTGACCATTTTTATAATAAACTTATTGTATAACTATGGTTTGTTCTGTAGTCTATCAAAAATATATAGCTTAAAGGGGCTAATAATTTTGACCTTAATGTTTATTAAAAACTGCTTTTATTCTAGCCAAAATGAAACAAATAAGACTTTCTCCAGAAGAAAAAATATTATCAGACATGCTGTGAAAATTTCCTTGCTCTGTTAAACATCAATTGGGAAATATTAAAAAAAAATAAAAAATTCAAAGCTAATAATTCTGACTTTAACTGTAAATGTACAGTAAATGTATTCCCCACTAAATTTTACTGTACTAATTATGTACAAAATAAAGAGTCAGATTAACAGTTTGTAAACATGTGAGTAGAACTTTTTAACATGTATGCATAGCAGATGCTTAAATCCAAAGAAACTCACATTAAAGGAATAAGTTTGTCAAAGTGCCATAATTCAGTGAATGAGGCTGGATTTGTTTGAAGACTAGATTAGAAAACACACTACAGTGGAGATGAATGTATTAACAACCTTTCGGTGAGAACAACATGCAAGTCACGTTTTTTAATTAGTATTTTGGGTCGAATTTACTTGAAAATAAAACAATATTTCAGACAAAAATGATTTTCAAACAGTAACAGATCTGAGGGCGTAAAAGCTGAAAGCCGATTCACCCTGCTTTGACTGAACTCTCAGAATTTCTAGTTTACATGATATCAATGATCTGAGTGATCTGTTAGGTTTGTATCCAGTGAGCATGTCTGTAATGTATTGAGGTCCTAGGCCATTTAGTGATTTATAGATAAGTAGTAATACTTTAATATCTATTCAGAATGTAACTGGGAGCCAGTGTAAAGACCTGAGGATAGGTGTGATGGTTCTGGTCAGAATTCTGTCCGGAAAGGCTAGTGAGGAATCCATTAAAGTAATCCACCCGGCTGCTAATAAAAGCATGAACAAGTTTCTCTAAGTCCTGACTGGAAACAAAGCATCTGATTCTTGCAATGTTTTTGAGATGATAGTATGCTGATTTAGTTGCTGCTTTGACTTGACAACTGAAACTAAGATCTAACTCCAGAATCACACCAAGATTCTTGACCTTAATTTTTGTTGTTTGACTATTAGAGCCAAGGTACGCATTTACCTTGAGAACCTCATCTCTGTACCCAAACGCAATCACTTTAGTTTTCTCTTTGTTTAACTGAAGAGGTTTTGGCTCATCCAACTTTTAATTTCATCAATGCATTGGCAGAGGGTGTCAATGGGGCTGTAGTCATTTGGCAGTAAGGCTAAGTAAGCAATAGATCTGAGCGTCATCAGCATAGCTGTGGTAAGAGATTTGGTTATTTCACTCAAGGAGCATATAAAGGTTGAACTGGAGAGATCCTCCATCTAGATCAGTTCAATCATCAGTTGTTAGGCAGAACAGCAAATCTGCACAGAAAAAGTTACGCATACACATAACAGAGCCTGCAAAAGAGTGAGCCTTCGCCCCTCCCGTCTGTTATTGTTCCTGCAAATGAGCAAACTCTGAAAGTGGAGTTGTAACATTTTGTTGATAACAAGTACAGAGGACTTAACTTTTCGGTTATCAGTCACACAAAGACACAGCTGTTATGGAGCAAGGTTATATGAGGTTAAGCACATAAGGTTATATGAGGATAAACACATCAGTGTGAGTTTTAATTAATTAAAAACATAAACTGTTAATGCAAGGATTAGTCTATTAACGCATATAGGACAACGTTAAAATCATCAAAAATTCCTTCAAAGGTAAGATCTGAACCTTTTGAGGACCGTCTCTGACAGCCCAACCAAGTTTTCCACCCTGTCCGGAAGTATGCTGTGATCAACAGTGTCAAATGCAGAACTGATTGTTTTACCTACAATCTTAGAACAAAACATTCACGTAAAGGAAGAAAATTGTGGCATTGTGAGGCCATTTATTTATCAATTCTCATCAATAAATGAGGACATTTCTGTGAGGGTGGATATTTGAGTAAGTTTAAGTGTCATTTGCTAGGCACCAAAACAAATATTGCTAGTAAAAAAAAGTATAACACTATGACAGATCCCTACAAAGATGTTCTTTGCATCTGTAAATAGAAGACATTTATGTGAAATCAGTATTGAATTATAAGTGATTTGTAAATTAATTTTCCTAGAAATAAAATATATATGTGAAATAATTTCTGTTGCGTTGTCATTGGATACAAATGGATTCACAGTTAAATATATATGTACAGATTAACAGTCATCATTACTCCATATCAATTCTTTTATGTCTTACATTATTTGCTGTTACATTGCTGTTTTTTATTGGTTTTCAATCTTTAGATTGTCACAGTATCATATATCCTTGCCCCACTGTCAATCCTGACAGGTTGTATGACCAGCGGGGCATTGTTATTTCCTGTGTCATTCATGTCTGGGTTGAAGTAGGCCAGTAAGCTTTCAGTAAAGCGCTGTCCAGTGAATGAGTAGATATGTCCACATGCACTTGTGTCATAAAATGAAACTCGTCCTTTTTCAAAATCCACATATATTCCAATTGTCTGTGGAAGAGACTTTAGTGACAGAAGCACTGATTCACGGTTACAGGCCCTGTACTCACAGCCGTTTCTCAGACAAACAGCCCAGTAACCATCCTCAGGACTCAGAGTCACCAAACCCTTTCTGTTGACTGATTTTCTGGCCACTCCCAAGTCCCATGCTGTTTTCCCTGAGACTCCTACTTCCCAATAAGTCCTTCCCCTTGAGATAGGCTCTTTGGACAGGACGCATGGTGCCATGTCAAAACGTTGAGTGTTGTTAGGAAATTTGCGTTCTACGTTGCCATCACTGACACTTTTCCGGTCTTCAGACACCGCCAACCAGGGGTTTGCTGTGTCATGGTCAAGGGTCAAATCCACTGCAAGAATTATATGAGGAAAGAGAGCAGAAACTGAAAGACCTGTAATGTGTGTGACAGACAAAGGAGACATCCAAAACATGTAGTGTTGGTGGTCCTCCAGGAACGTGGTTGAGAAACACCAAATTAAGGTATAATAAAGCCTACACCACAAAGGTTTTCCAAGATGTGTCTGATTGAACGGTGCATTCAATAAAAAGAAAAAAGATAGTTCTAAGAGTCAGGTAATTATTTAGTTTGGTATCAAATTAACTTGGTTCAGACTTAATTTTTTTATTTAATTGAATAAAATTTTCAAAATTAAATAGGCCATAAGGTGCATTTTAATGTCTTCCTTTGCCTTTAGTGTCTAATGTGTATATTAGAGTATGTACAAGGCCCACAAAGCTGACTCAGCATAAAGTATGTCTATTAGATGTTTAAAAGACATCTAATAGACATCTAACAATAGTCCAAAAATAGACTTGTTATTAAATGGACATGAATGAATGACTACACATGTGTAACCTGTCTAATCTGTCTATATGATGACAAAAATCTACATTTTTACTGACATCACGAATTTAACCATGGTTTAGTCAAGGCATCTATATTTTGATGTCTATTAGATGTGTTTTAACACATGCACAAAATCCTTGCTGGGATCTATACCAGTCCTTCTGCTGTATTTCCTCATACATCCATTAACTTTTTACAATATGAAATATTACTTTAAGTATAAGTATAAACAAAGATGGAAGGGAAGGTTTCTTTGTTCGCTTATGTCTTCTGTGTTTTTCTGAATTTTACATGCAATACGTTTATATTGCGCTGCCAAGTTTTAATGTAAAAACTGTTTATTGCAGGTAGTAAACATATACCCTAGCCTGATGTGGAAGAGAAGACAAAGGCGAACAAAGTCCTTTTTACAGTTTCTTTTTTGCAGAAAGTGTTTTTGGATGATTACAGTTGAATAACTGAAGTCACGTGGAGTGTTTTGACAATGTTTTTGGTTAATTTTCTGGACTTTCAACACCTCAGGACTGTTGCTAAATGATGAGGGAGCTCTCAGATTTATTCTAAATATCTTCAGTTGTGTTCTAAAGATGAACAAAGGTTTCAGGGAATTACAGTGACATGAGGATGAGAAATTAATAACAGAATTAAAAAAAAATTTTGGTCAACTGAACCTTTAAACTGATATGGTAAAAGCAGTTACTTGATTGTGGGAATTTAATTACTTTAGAAGCAATGAAAACTAAAACTCAATTACACACTCAGAAATAAAAGGTACAAAAACTGTCACTTGGTGGCTAACTTTTCCAAATATATTGAAAATGTACATAAAGTGTCCACACTAGTATCTTAGTGATACATATTATTACATAAATATTTCATATGATACATTTTTGGACTATTTGTGTACAAATATATTCCTTGAAGGTACCAGTATGGGCCCTAAAAAGTTTTGTCCTGACAAGTTTTGTACCTTTTTGGGAGTATATGGTGATGGGCATTATATTTCCAATAAACACTTGAGGTGTTTGGCCAATGGATCCACTGACCAATCAGGGAATTCTGCACTTTATGGAGGTAGAATATGAAAAAAAGGAATATTTTATGAATATTAAAGCATCTACTAAACCCAATAAACTTAACAATTGCCTTTTGGAATAGCCTCACATGGCCTGTCTAAAATATTGTTAAACATTAAAAATTGAAAATTGTTAAAAAAAAAAAAATAGTTAAAAAATGTATGTAGTTTCAAAACAGGGTACAATACAGGCCCGTAGCCTTCGGAAGACCCACCCCTCACTGCCAAAGGTCTAGATTTTGTCCCATACATAAGCTAATTTGTCCTATTTTATCTGCTATGCCATCATAAATAGTGAAAATAACCCATTGATAAAAGCTTTAAGACCAAGCGGAATCCTCTGTTGGCTCAGTTGATCAGTTTTAGCCAATGCTAGCTAATGTTAATCACGAGTCCAACATCCAGCTCTGCAAGAAAACATACAATCTTCACTCTCAGAAATAAAAGTATGCGAGCTGATACTGGGGTGGTATCTTTTCGAAAGGTACAAATTTGTACCTAAAAGGTCATAATTAATACCTCAAAGGTACATATTAGTACCTAAACAGTACAAAAGTGTTCCTCTTAAAACTTTTAGGTACTAATATATACTTTTGAGGTACCAATATGGACCCTTTAAGTACAAATGTGTACCATTTAAGTACAAAAGGTACCACCCCACGACAGCTTGCATACTTTTATTTCTGAGAGTGTGATGTAAGAGATGTCTTCTTTCGCTGTACTGTATTGTTTTTAAATAGAGAAAAATTTCTACAAGTAACTTTTATTCTAAACCTTGGACCTTATTCTTGACACAAAAAAGACCAATAAAAAGGTGTGATCCACCAAAAGCTCGAGACGAATAACTTCTTAACGCATGGGAGAGGAAGATCCTGAGGCGGATAAGGAATAATGCAGAAGTTGCAGACATGTATGCGAAGCCAAGCCTGGCCACGGAAATAAAGAGGAACCGTATAAGTTGGCTAGGCCACTAAGAGAGACTCCCTGAACAAAGCTATTAAAAGAGCATACAAGCTAAAACTAGAAGGAAGGAGACGTCCTGGTAGGCAACGGAAGAGGTGGTTAGATGACGTAGAAGATGATCAACGTACCCTAAGAGTGCATGCTTGGAGAAAGCAGGCTTTGGATCGGGAAGGATGGAGAGGAGTGGTGGAAGAGGCCAGGGCTCTACACAAGCCGTAGCGCCGCCGGAAGAAGAAGATTCATCAAAAGTGGCCCTTATTTTAATTGATATGAATACTATTTTGGCTATGGTTGTTGTATATTTTTAAATGTACTTTTTTAGGAAAAAGGCTAGAAAATTGTGAAGCTCTACATTATTATTATTATTATTATTATTATTATTATTATTATTATTATTATTATTATTATGGACAAATTCTGACTGGGGAAAGTTGAATGTGGTGGCCTGTGTTATTTGCCTAATAAATGACAATACACTACAGTTTAATTGTAGAACTTTAACAGATTTCTATTTTTAAAATAAGTGGTTTTGTTTTGTTTTGTTTTGTTTTGTTTTGTTTTTTCAAATTTTTTATCTTAAATCTTTAGGAAATATTTTTGGTCCATCATTATGAGGACCACCCGACAAACTAATTCAGCTAAAAAATAGTGCTTAAAATATCACTAAAATTAGTGAGTATTTAAATCTCATAATGAAATAAAAACTGAGGAATATTAGTGATCAAGTAAATATGGGATTTAACTGTTTAAAATTTAAAGTAAAGAATATTTTCAAAAAATAGTGAAGTAAAACATATTAAACACACAGAGTAAAACATACATTTGCACTCACATTACCAAACTAAATTGTAAAATTGTTCAGTAGGTATGTTATAGTAAGTTTATGAAAGACTCTGTCTTTTAAAAGTATTATATTACCTGCATAATGGGATATGGCCTCAAGTTCTGTAAAAAAAGAAAATTAAAATAACTAAAAGACAATCAGAATGTTAACATTTGGGTATTAAGTTCAGTTGTCAAATGAAACATTAGTAACCTCTCTTTGTGGCGGAGTGTATTTGTGTTTTCAGCAGTTCTTCTGCGGCATTCAGGGTTTCTCTTAGTAATTCCAGACCCTCACAGGTGTGAGCACTGATCTGAGACCAGCTTTTACAGTGTGGCATCTCACTTAGTGTAGGGAAAGCCTGGAAAGGTCCAAAAAGTGTGTTTTATTCAAAAATGTTTGTCTTTAAATAGATAGTATCTTGTAAGATCCACTATTTATTAGTTATTATTTATTTGTGATATTATTTATTATTTGATAGGGTGTTTGAACGTAGAGGTAAAATCAACTTGCCCTTCTGGCTGAAAAGAGTCACCTGTATAAGGCAGAGGTGGTCTTCAGAACTAGAAAGCTTCTCCAGCTCAGAGTTTCTGGTGTTCAGTTTAGTGATCTCCACCTCCAGCTCTTTAATGAGGCGCTCTACATGTTTCTCTGCACTTTTCTGCTCGTGTTTCATCTTTCTGAGCAGCTCATTCTGGCTCTTCTCAATGATCTGCTGCAGTGTGGTGAACACCTCAACACTGTGTGCCATCTCTCTTTCTGTGTTCTCCTAAAAGACAAATGAAACAATGGGCTTAAAATGCATTTGTACTTAAAGAAATACTTCACTTTTCTGAAAATGGGTTAATGTTACAACTCTCCTAGAGTTACAAACTTTAGATTTACCATTTACGAATCCATCCAGCCAATCTCTGTGTCTGGATGGAGCACTTTTAGCCTAGCCAAGCATAGGTCAATGAATTGGACTAGACCATTAGCGTCTCACTTCAAAATGTTCCATCATGTACTAAGGCAGACAAAAAATGAAAGGTTGCTGTTTTTATGTGAATATGGCTAAAAACTATTTTCAGTTCTTTGGGAAAAGTACCTTGGTTATTTTGCCAGAATAAGAAAGTTGTTCTAGCTCCAAACACTTTTGATGGCAGGTTTATCATAATTCAAAGGTTTATCGTTATGTTAATAATCAATTAATATCATTGTTTTAAAATCTCATTACGTGGTTCTCTGGAATGCTTGATTGTGATTGGTCAATTACAACATTCCAAGGTATGTTATTCCCAGATAACAACTGCAGAAACTAATAACACAGGCTCATCTGGGTACTACGAACCATACTGACCATTAGTGAGTAGATCCTTTAACTTATTTACGTTTTTCTGTCACAGCAATCTTTGGTGATTTTCTTTCTGCAAGCTTAACGTTTAATGAAATATTGTAAAGTATTACAGCTCCGCTTATTACCTCTGCTTCACTGACAAGCCTGTTGGTCTTTATTCCGTGGGAAAAACTACCTTTACATTATCCCTTACTTAATAAGTGGTCATTCAATTTGAAATCAGTTTTTGATAAAATCATCTGTAATGATAGATAGATAGATAGATAGATAGATAGATAGATAGATAGATAGATAGATAGATAGATAGATAGATAGATAGATAGATAGATAGATAGATAGATGGATAGATGGATAGATGGATGGACGGGTAATTGGGTGGGTGAGTGGGGAGATAGATAGATAGATAGATAGATAGATAGATAGATAGATAGATAGATAGATAGATAGATAGATAGATAGATAGATAGATAGATAGATAGATAGATAGATAGATAGATAGATAGATAGATAGATAGATAGATGGATAGATGGATGGACGGGTAATTGGGTGGGTGAGTGGGGAGATAGATAGATAGATAGATAGATAGATAGATAGATAGATAGATAGATAGATAGATAGATAGATAGATAGATAGATAGATAGATAGATAGATAGATAGATAGATAGATAGATAGATAGATAGATAGATAGATAGATAGATAGATAGATAGATAGATAGATAGATAGGCAGGCAGGCAGGCAGGCAGGCAGGCAGGCAGACAGACAGACAGACAGACAGACAGGACGGGTAATTGGGTGGGTGAGTGGGGAGATAGATAGATAGATAGATAGATAGATAGATAGATAGATAGATAGATAGATAGATAGATAGATAGATAGATAGATAGATAGATAGATAGATAGATAGATAGATAGATAGATAGATAGATAGATAGATAGATAGATAGATAGATAGATAGATAGATAGATAGATAGATAGATAGATAAATAGATGGATGGAAAGGTAATTGGGTGGGTGAGTGGGTAGGTAGGTAGGTAGGTAGGTAGGTAGGTAGGTAGGTAGGTAGGTAGGTAGATAGATAGATAGATAGATAGATAGATAGATAGATAGATAGATAGATAGATAGATAGATAGATAGATAGATAGATAGATAGATAGATAGATAGATAGATAGATAGATAGATAGATAGATAGATAGATAGATAGATAGATAGACGGGTAATTGGCTGGGTGAGTGGGGAGATAGATAGATAGACCTTCAACACAATGTCAAATGCACAAACATTATTTACTTTGCTTAGTTTTATAGAGTGTTTGAGTTCCTCCACTTTACTCCATCTCTCCATAATCATCCGCTTCAGGTCAGTCTGTGTCTTTAATAGCTGAGTCTATGACAAGAACATAGAGAACATAGGAGTGATGAAATTAGTGTTATTATTATTGAATTACTGAAAACACTGGCAATGTTTTGTTTGTACAGTCATTAAATAGCAAATGCACCTTTCTTTCCATCCATTCTCTCTCCACAGGTACAGTGTGGTGTGTGTTATGCTCTGCATTCATACACAACACGCAAATTGCAGATCGGTCGTATCTGCAGTAAAGCTCCAGTGGTCTTTCGTGTATCCTACAGATCCGTTTGTCCATGCTCTGCGGCTGCACCAGCGTGTGTTTGGTGAACCTGGAGGTGTGGGACGTCACATGCGCCTCACAGTATGACGCCACACACACCAGGCATGATTTGACAGCATGGGACGCCTTCTCCAGTGGACACATGTCACAAAAAACAATGTTTGCTTGGACTGGACGAGATGACTTCTGACCCCTCTGTTTACGGATTTGCTCTGCCATCTCACGAGCAAAAGAGTTTTCACAGAGATCTGGAGTTTCCTGGAAAACTGCGGAGCATTTGGGGCAATGGGAGGAGCCAGATGCTGTCCACTGGGCAAGGACGCATGACTGGCAAAAGGTGTGACCACACGGGAGGGACACGGGATGGGTGAAGACATCCAGACACACTGAGCACTGGAACAGCTCCTCAGACAGAAAGGGGGTGGAGGATGACATCACTAGATGAAAAGGGGATAAAAACATAGAGAAGTCATTTAGAATTATTCATCGTACATATCCAGTGAATACTCTCTTAGTAAGATATTTTGTAACCGTACTAGTGTACTATGGGAAAATGTCTTGGTAATTATAAAACAGAAGCTTTACATAAAAACAAAATATATATAATATTTCTTAATCTTCTTATCTTATTAACAAACTTTCTATAAATAAATGTAAATTTTCAAACCAAAAACCTTTTTATATATATATATATTGCTTACTGAAATGCAGTATTATTTTGAAACTATTTTTAAACTATTTCCTTTTGAAAAAAATGCTTTAAAAACAACTGAAATTTGTTAATTATATAATCATAATCGTTTCCCAGTGTTGGGTTGCAGCTGGAAGGGCATCCGCTGCATAAAACAAGTGCTGGATAAGTTGGTGGTTCATTCCGCTGTGGCAATCCCGGATTAATAAAGGGACGAGGCCAAAAAGAAAATGAATGAATGAATAATCAATCAAAAATATAATAATTTCTTTAATGTGTGATATATATATATATATATACCCCTTCTATTTGTTTGTTTGTTTTTGTTTTGTTTGTTTTCTTTTTTCAATTTTTTTTTCATTTTCTATGTAATATACTATGATTGCATATTCTCAGTTTTCGCATATAAAAAAACACAGAGAAGTCATTAATAAATGGGCAACAGACATGAGAAAGCCAAAAAAGTGTACTTCCAACGTAATCTCACAGCAATTCGTAACTTTTTGATTTAGTGGCTAATTCGTCTGAATTCGTATGATCTAATTTGTACAATTTAGTATGATTTGCTCATCCCCCAATGACGGTTGGGGTTAGGGGTGGGGTTAGGTGCCACGCCTCCTTTTTAAAATGTACGAATTAGCCACTAAACTGACAAAACGTAAAATACTTAAGTTTCCTCGTGAGATCAGGCTGGTACTTTAGTGTATTTCGGTGAAATAGTAGGGCATTATCATGTCAAATGCATGCATAGGTTGATAATAAAAGTGACTTCTCTTGAAAATGTATCATATTGTTAAAAGGGCATACGAATGCAAGCATAAATGCAGAGCAAGTACACAAAACAGTCCATGGAAATGTGGCTTTTGTGCCACATTTTTATTTGTCTGACTAGTTATTAGTCAATCATAGCAGGTATTTGCTGTCCCATGTAAGATTGTACCTGGTGTCACTTGCCTAACAGTCAATTCCAGCAATAATAGTTGAGTTGAGTTCAAACATTTGTACAGAAACTACATAGCCTTTTTTGTATACATACACTGATAAAACTAATTAGAACAACATATAATGTTATTGAAAATTAATCTTACTTTAAATAGTTTCTAAGTTCCTAACCCTAACTATATATATAAAAAAACATTAGTACTGTTTAAGTGACACTATAAACAAAAATAGCAAGAAAAACTAAATCTAGTATTCCTGCACAATTTTTTAACCTTTCTTTAACAGTAAATCACTATTTAATCTTCAAAATAAATGTAAAAATATTTCCAGTAGATGGCAGCAATGTTCTACTAATTTAAACTGTAGCCCTTTAAAACTTTATTATCATAAATTGAATTAATTTGAGGTTCCTGTGTGGAGTTTGCATGTTCTCCCTGCGTTTGCCTGGGTTTCCTCCGGGTGCTCTGGTTTCCCCCACACTCCAAAGACATACGGTACAGGTGAATTGGGTAGGCTAAATTGTCCGTAGGATATGTGGGAGAATGAGTGTATGTGTATGTTTCCCAGAGATGGGTTGCGGCTGAAAGGGCATCCGCTGCATAAAAACGTGCTGGATAAGTTGCCGGTTCATTCCGCTGTGGCGACCCCGGATTAATAAGGAACTAAGCCGAAAAGAAAATGAATGAATGAATTGATTTGAGAACATTTTACACAAAATTTTACTTAAAATGTTGCACTTTTAATAAATATTTTAATTATAAATTAGCTAATTCAAGCTAAAATAGCCTTGATACTACAGTGCATAGTGTAAAACTATATTATTTATAAATGCTATCACTAAGCGACGCAGTGGCGCAGTAGGTAGTGCTGTCGTCTCACAGCAAGAAGGTTGCTGGTTCCAGCCTCGGCTGGGTCAGTTGGCATTTCTATGTGGAGTTTGCATGTTCTCCCTGCGTTTGTGTGGATTTTCTCCAGGTGCTCCGGTTTCCCCCACAGTCCAAAAACATGCGCTATAGGTGAATTGGGAAGGCTAAATTGTCCATAGTGTGAGTGATTGTGTATGGATGTTTCCCAGAGATGGATTGAAGCTGGAAGGGCATCCGCTATGTAAAACATGTGCTGGATAAGTTGGCGGTTCATTCCGCTGTGGTGACCCCGGATTAATAAAGGGACTAAGTCGAAAAGAAAATGAATGAAGGAATGAATGTTATCACTTGACAAGCAAAATGATAGGATTGTTTAACAAAATCCTGCAACTCTGGAACTCCAGACGGTGTTATTACACTACTTTAATCCTTTTAACCTCGCTTTAACCTCTTTTTATCACAGCTTTTACTTCAGTTTATTTATATGATCATCATTCATTCATTTATTACATAAAAATACTTTTACTTTTCATTCATTCAATTATTCATTTTCCTTCAGCTTAGTCCCTTTATTCATCATGAACCGCCAACTTATCCCGCATATGTTTTACACAGCGAATGCCCTTCCAGCTGCAACCCAGTACTGGGAAACATCCATACACACTCAATTACACACATACACTATGGCCAATTTAGTCTATTCAATTCACCCAAACCGCATATCTTTGGACTGTGGGGGAAACCGGAGCACCCGGAGGAAACCCACGCAAACACAGGCAGAATGCAAACTCCACATAGAAATGCCAACTGACCCAGCCGGGACTCGAACCAGCAATCTTGTTGCTGTGAAGCGGCAGTGCTAACCACTGAGCCAATTTTGACTTCAAATGCATGCATAGCTTGCTAATAAAATGGTGACTTTTTACTTGAAATTACTTGAAAATGTAATCTGTAAAGCATCACACATAACACATCTTGGCCCAGTTTCACAAACAGGGCTTAGATTAAGCCAGGACAAAGCCTTAGTTAAATTAGGCTATTTAAGCCACGTTTATAAAAATAGCCTTAGAAAAATATATTACTGATGTGCACCTGGAGACAAAAATAATGACACTGATGTATTTTAAGACATCTCACCGCAAGTTATTTTAAGTTGAGACAGCTCAAACATGCAATTTAATTTGAATTTGAATATTACTTTATTTAACAGGGACAATGCTCATTAATAAACAGTAGAACTGTAAACAAGCCAGAGTTAGCCACAAGGGCTAATTTTCATCTGTTGCCCCCTGCCATATCTTAAAAGGCTACCTAAAATCAAAAAACACATCATCACACATACAAAAACAGTAACATTTACATATGATATGAAGATTTAAAACATGTAATAGGAATTTGTTAAAATCTTAGACAAAAGAATTACACATGATTACAAACCTTATTTGCTTTTAGCCATTTCTTTAACTTGTATTTAAATGTTGAATAATTTGTAACACCCCTTAAATCCATAGGAAGTGTGCTCCAGAAATGACTGGCTCTAAGACTGATCGTACAAAAGTTGTACGCCTGAACTGCACAGCACAGTCTCCCCTGGTAACAGATCGTGTTGCTTGACCATTATTAATCTTGTGAGTCACAAACTCACAGAATGGAGGTGGAGCATATCCATTTAAAATAAAAATAATAAAAAAAGGTAAGAAAAATTTGACTAGCCTTAAACCTAGTTTGTGAAACCGGGGGCTTGTGTCTTATTGTTAAAAAGGGGTAAGAATACAAGCTTAAATGCAGACCAAGTACACGAAACAGTCCATGGATATCTATCACAGGGTCTGACCAAGAAGTTGACAATCTAATCCATCTAGGGGATTTATCCATCAGCAAATACTGTACAAACAAAACATCCCTTCAGTGCACTCAGTGCTCAAATTTACTTGGTCGTTTTCATTCACTCCTTTCAGTAGACTTTATTAATGGACTAATGTAGAATAGTGTGTTTAGGAAAGTTTAAAAGTTACAAATTCTGGACACTAAGCTAGAACTCCCTTCAAAGTAATTTTAAGAAGATTTAAGGATATGCAGATAAAATAAAAAGCCACTTAATGGCCTCTTAAGCTGTACATTTTCACAATAATCTTATTTTGATATATAGACTAATATTATTATATAAATGAATTGATATATTGACTACTGTTGTAGTTTTGACTATATTTATAGTCAATATATATAATCTATATTAAAATAATGCATTGCAACTTCATCATTGGGTGACACGGTGGCTAAGTGGTTAGCACTGTCGCCTCACAGCAAGAAGGTTGCTGGTTCGAGTCCCGGCTGGATCAGTTGGCATTTCTGTGTGGAGTTTGCATGTTCTCCTCGTGTCGGTGTGGGTTTCCTACGGTTGCTCCGATTTACCCCACAGTCGAAAGACATGCGGTACAGGTGAATTGAATAAACTAAATTGGCCTAAGTGTGTGAATGGGTGTGTATGGATGTTTCCCAGTACTTGGTTGGGGCTGGAAGGGCATCCGCTGTGTAAAAAATATGCTGAATAAGTTGGTGGTTTATTTCGCTGTGGTGACCCCTGATGAATAAAGGAACTAAGCCGAAGGAAAATGAATGAATGAACATCATCATTGAAAACATGACATAAATTTCAGTTTAAGTCACATATTTTGGTTTATCTTAAATGTTTATGAATTATTACATATTTTGGTTTAAAACTGAAGCAATAATGATACTGCATACAAAGATCTACAAGTTATAATACAAAATGTAAATCACTTTCAGTCCACAAAGCAATGCACTGTATGAATACACTAAACAAACCACATCTAAAATCCTTTGTGGGTGTGTGTGTTCTGTCTTTTGTTCATTTATCCTCTTGTTAGAAATAAAGAGAAAACGTCTGTCTCCTTAAAATGACCTTATGTTCAACTTTTATTAGAGTTTCATGCTCAGTTTCATCTTACTCCCTACCACTAAACATTCACTAAGAGGTCAAAGTCCAGTAACGTCAGGTGATAACTATTCTCAGGCTTGTGTATACTAGTAAAGAAATATTTACACTTCTTAATTTAATAGTTTCAATAGGTAAATTATATGATAAATAACATTTTTAAAATTCCCATGCTTAATATGATGAGTATGAGAACTCTTACCTGTAAAAATAATGATGTTTCTGTCAGGAAGCAGGATAGCAATGCATTCACCGGCAGCTGAATGTCAATTGTAAGTGATTGTGAGCCCAAGCCCTGCCCCTTTTGACTAGGATGGGATCTTTTTTTCCATTGACTGGTGAGTTAACCCTTTCAGTAACAATAGATGTAAAGGCTGTTGTAAAGGTAGAAATAAGTATTTGTTGCCTTACACCATTAAAACATTTACTTTTAGATTTTAATAAAGAAATGTTTCATATTGTAATAACATTTTGCTTGAGAAATGTTCATTTGCCTTTCTGTCTGTCATGTTTATGTCTGTACTGACAACAGGTTCACTTAGAAATCCAACACCTTCAAGTTTTTCAAAAATAGTGGAATCTGTACTGAAAGCCATTCCTCATGCATGCACATATATGAGAAGCTGTTGGAGAGTGACGGGCTAGGGGGGAGCATCTGTTTAATGATAAAGAGTTGGAGTTTCATGCAAATCATCAACCAAGTGCTAAAGAATTATTTGCATGTATGACAATATTTTTTTTTCAAAAATGATACTTTCTTGACAATCAATGAGCTTGTCTTTTTCTGGCTCAGCGCTAGCTGGGAAAGCAGATTTGAATGATCAAATCAGAGCAACTGATCACAGACTGATCACACCAGTGTGATTGTTTCAAAGGGTTATTTGCAATGTTATCACTGGTTGTAGCAGATTACTAAGCAGAAGCTGTGCCTAAAGCCCTGCTCACACTGTGAAATTTCCGCCACGATTTTGTCATCTGAGACAAAATTGGGAAATCCTAAATGATTCCTGAAATCCTAGGCTAAAATCTGTGATCTTTGATCGTTGGTTTGACGTGTTCACAGACAGCCTCTTAGTGTCCTTTGCGATCAGATTTTTCCTCTGATGAAGTTCTGGCAGTGTCCGAAGATTTTAGACACTTCCTGCTGTGTGACAATACCTGCCAACATTCGGATCATAAAATCCAGGAGATTTTATCCGGGGTTGCGCGCGAAGCGAAGAGTTGTGTGCTCGCGAACTGAAGAGCGGGGGTGAAGGTGTGCACGAACTGGGGAGCAGGTGAAGATGATTGCGCGTTGGGTCCGGTGCGCATGGGGACTGAACTAAAAAGCTGAGGAGTGGGTGGGGGAAGGGGTGGAACAATACGGGAGATGGGCGGGAGATGGGTCTGAAATACGGGAGACTCCCGGGAAAAACGGGGTTGTTGGCAGGTATGTGTATGACAACAGCTGCGATGAGCGTCATTCCAAGAACCAATAGGAGCTCAGAATTTGATGACGCAATCCATGCGACAATTCAAACGACTGCAGGCAAATGTTATAACAGTTTTTTTCTTCCTGATTTTATTATTGAGACTGGGTTCCTGTGTTTCGCTGTGTGCAAAATTGTCGTTACAGATTGTTTACGTTTGCTGTGAGGAATCATTTCAGAACGCGGGATAGTGAAAGTGTCACGGGTGGATGACGTCAAACTCCGAGAGAGTTTTCTTCCATGTTTGATGCATCGTCATTGTCGTTCAGTCTGACATTATGACGGCTGAGATCTTACAATGTGACATGGGAGCCATGTTCGTGCAGTCTGACATGCTACAATTGTTCCGGATTCTATAAAATATATAAAATATGTATACTGTTGACTTAGTAGATCTGCCCATCGCTCAACTCTAGACACTCCAGAGACAATCTGAACGCTTGTTTAGTATTAAAAAACAAACTAAATTCTGAAAAGTAGATGGTTGCAGTACTACTCTATAGGTACACAAGATATATGTGATATTGGCTAATGTGAGCATGATAACAGCCCTTTAAATATTCCGTTCTCGTTTCTCGTATCTTTCCATAGTTGTGGAAGGAGTACTGAAAAATCATACTCAAGTAAAAGTACCATTACTTGCCCTTAAAATTTAGTGTGAGTAAAAGTATCTGCTGCAAATATTACGCAAAGTATGAGTAAAAAGTAGCCCTTTCTAAAGTACTCATGAGTAGTGAGTTTTATGCCGTAAAAAGCTGATGCATTGGCGACGCAGTGGCAGAGTAGGTAGTGCTGTTGCCTCACAGCAAGAAGGTCGCTGGTTCGAGCCTCGGCTGGGTCAGTTGGCATTTCAGTGTGGTCGGGTGTGGGTTTCTTCCGGGTGCTCCGGTTTCCCCCACTGTCCAAAGATATGTGGTACAGGTGAATTGGGTAGGCTAAATTGTCCTCAGTGTATGAGTGTGTATGGATGTTTCCCAGAGATGGGTTGCGGCTGGAAGGGCATCCGCTGCGTAAAACATATGATGGATAAGTTGCCGCTTCATTCTGCTGTGGCAACCCTGGAATAATAAAGGGACTAAGCCGGAAAGAAAATGAATGAATGAAGCTGATGCATTTACATATAATTTGTGTGTAAACATAACATTCTGTAGTGCATTTAGTTGGCACACAACGTCAAAGACGCTAATATTAGGTTAGATTTTGGTCGTGACGTCAGGTGACCAAAATTCAATGTCTAGCCAGCATCTAAGGACAACATTATTTTGACGTCCAATAACAACATCAAATGACATTGATAATTGGTTGATTTTAGCTTTTGTTAGAAAGTGACCAAATCCAACATCGAGCCGACATTTTAAACCAACGTCATATTGACGTCAAATACTGACATTTATTTGTCAGGTATGGCAACCAAAATTCAACATCTGATAGACGTCAAAGTGGTAACATCCACACAACGTCAAGCTGTAACATCATTAGACGTTGATATTTGATTGATTTTAGGTTGAACGTTGGACATTGACGAGTTTTGACATCAACCCGATTTTCATTTCAAAATGCAACATCCCCATGACGTTGGGGTACAACGTCAATCTGACGTCATGTTGACATCTTGTGCCTGCTGGGTGTTTAAGGTCATTTGGGTCATCATACAGTAAACATCCGTCATCTTCTCATCACTCACATGCATCTAAACAGTCTCTGGGTCAACTCGTGTGAAGCTTTTGGACATCTTGGACACTTTGAATACTTCCAAACAGTTTGCTGCAATTGTAAATCGCCCATCTCTTGAGGTAGTTCATTATGATGTGATTCTATGTGCGATTTGATTGGACAGGAATCACAGGAATGATTGTTCTAATCCCCATAGACAAGAATAAATAGTGACTTCAGGTTGACGGAAAGTAGTGGAGTAAAAGTACCGATCCTGCACTAAAAATGTACTCAAGGGAAAGTAAATGTACACATTTTTAAAACAGAACACTTCACCTGCTGTTTTACTGTGGTAACAATCAGAGAAAGATTCAGCTATATGCTATATTCTCTCACTCTGTACATGCAATTAATGTATGTCTATGACTAATATATTGGAGTAATCATTAATATGGACGTCCTTGCTGAATTTTACAAGCTTTTAAAACTGCCATACAAACCAGCAAATTTATATCAATAGCAGTGTAGAGATGATCAGAGAGGATAGATTTTAGGTTTATGACTGTAAGAGTAAATATGCTTAGTAAAAATACTTTCTGATTTATTGATTGGAAAAAAAATTCACTAGTGTAATCCCTGATCAAACAGATTATCTGGCCAGAAAGGCTATTTTCATCCACAACGTGTCCCAGATGGGAACAATGATGTCGAGCATGATGTTTTATGTGGATTAGAGGGGCAGTTGATGTTCTGCGGTCACATACAGTAAATAAGAGCTCTCAAAGGAAATGAGCACAAGATTAACACACATTCATCACTGGGGAGGACATTTGAGTTTTTTTTTTTCAGTAACTTAGCTAAAATAAAGACAGGAGCGTGGTTTAAATAACTGGTGAATCTATGGAGAAACATTCTATAACTGCATGAACAGATGTGATGGGGAGGGGGAGAGAGATTAGTGGTGCTTTAATGATTTGAAAGCACTTGAGCTTAAAGCTGATGGGGAGGGGGTTAAACCACCAGAACCACACTTCAGCATGTCTGCATGAGGACTGCTGGGAAAACAAACCTCGGATTGTTTTAATGGTAATATATGAAGATATTTCCCATCAACGATATCCAGAGGAATTCCTTCATCAGGTAGGATGCGCGCTCTTTTTTTTTCTATACACAGCCATTGTTGAATTTCATTTTAGCATACCTGACAGGACAAACACGTTGGCTCATTATCCGAACAAATTACTTCAGTTTTGAGAAATGTGTAAAAGCAAGACTGTAATTGTTACTGACTGCACATTTGTGTGCTACCATCGTAACCTGTTGCTGCACATCGGCGCGAACGAGGAGCGCGTTCCTGCGAATGCTGCAGCGCGTGTAGAGACGCGCGTCCACACTTTTCACACAATTATAATTAATATCAAATTAATATAATAACTCTTAGTAGTGATATGGCATTGGTGCTACAATGAGAAATGCGGCAAAAAAGACCGTATTATATTACAATGGAATGAAAGAAAAGAAATATGAAATGTTTTTCTATTTACATAAATGAGTTACATATTTTTGTAAAATGAAGTGTCAGATATAATCTTAAAAGGACCACAGATCTGTAGTGATATTCATTAATAGCAGGTAAAGGCATTTTAATACAAACAAAATGAATCGTGATCGAAGAAGTCAGCCCACTGGCTCATAATAAAAATAAAAAGAATAAAAAAAGAAATTAAAAAAAAGAAATTGCCCAATCTGCCAAACAAACATTTGATTAAAATGAGCAGCAACAGTAGCTTAAATGTATTAGGTTAATAATATATAAAAATATTATAATTATAACATATAAAAATAGTCAATATAACTGAAAATCATAAGTAGGAATGCATTGCATAATTATGTATTTTTTATGGTAGTCTCTCAATTATTATTTTGAGAGGGGGGAAACTTAATACAATTTTAATGAATGAATCCTGTAGCTACAATTCTCTAAGAGGTGGCTTGTTTATCTGAGTTTTCCAGGCTTTGGTTGGTTTCCCCTATAATCTCGTTACACATAGGAGAGAGAGAGAGAGAGAGAGAGAGAGAGAGAGAGAGAGAGAGAGACCAGTAAGGATGGGGGTGGATGTATGGTAGCGGAGGGTAAATACATCATGGATTAGAATCAGCCATGTTTGTCTTCTGATATTTATCATTTATGCATATATAATTTTTGTGGGTTTGTGAAACATGCTTTGAATCTGTGATAACCTGTGACTGTATATTCAGTGTACAACACAAAATTAGGCATACAGTAACTGTTTAAGACTGATCGTTTGAGCTGGTTTTAGCACTGACTCTTGTGCTGTCATGTTTCCAAGGAAACTCAGTTTCTCATTGGCAATATGAAGAAAAAAGTCATCACAGTCATATTCGCTAGGAATGAAGATGATTTTTAGGATAGTTTAGTTCATGGTTGCTTTAGATGTTAACTTCTGGGCAGAGATGTTTATTTATATATGTGTTATCATATTATAGAAACAGTGCAGCATATATAAGTACACCCCTCACAAATCTCTCTTTTAAATTCATATTTTTTAATAGGAAGCTTTACAATATTATATTAGTTAAAATACATTAGATTAGTCAGTACTGAAGACAAATCTGGAGCTTATCTAACAAAATAACTTCTGATAACGGTCCAAAAACTAGTACAGCCAAATTTATATGTTATTGAAAAATAATAAATACAAATTTAAAAAAGAGCAAAAATCTAAATAAAAAAAGAGAAAGTTTTAGTTGAAATTTTGTAGGTTGTAAATTTTTTTTTACAATATTTAGCTTGAATTTAATTGGTATTAACTTTCAATTTCTAAATATCGTCACCTTAGAATCATATGTTTCTATCTGACATTTTTTTCAAAATTGAGTTATTGAAATATTCTTATTAAATGACAACTTATTTACATTATGAGATGTTTTTTTTTATATAAGTTGTTTACATTTTAAGACTTTTTATTTAAAAAAACAAATGTTACACACATACTGTTTGCTATATGGAATGCAAAAACTTTGAAGCTCAAGATCTCAAAATCATTCAGAGCGCAGATTGAACCTTATAATTCCAAGGTGACAATATGGTAACTAAAATATTATTTTAATAAATATATCTATTTAATAAATCTGTTTTGTTTAAATGCGCCAAAATACACTGCCTATATTCACTGAGAAATGGATAAAAATATTCATTTTCAAAATGGGGTGTACTCAATTATGCTAAGCACTGTCTTATATATGTAAATATATTAAAAACAAAACATTTTCTCAGATATTTGCATGCATGTGTGTAATTATATAAAAAATAAATATGCACAGTACACACACTTAAATTAGGTCAAATTTAACTTATATTTTGGATGCAATTAATTGCAATTAATATTTGCCTTGCACTATTATTACCCTTTCTTTGGGAAAAAAAAATCTGAATTGAAAGGATTTTTAAATATAAAAACAGAAAAAGAAAAAACTCGAAGTATAGGTAAAATACAAAAAAAAAACTAAATTAAAGTCACCAACTTTAAACAGATTTATTTTCCTCTTTTATCAAATGTTATTTTGTGACATTTAGGTTTGAGAAAATGGGTTTTCGTGTTCGGCGGACTGCTGAACCAGCAGAACCAGAACCAGAACCTGAACCTGAACCACATTCTAAACCAGAACACAGGCCACATCCTGCTCCTCCGACTCATCATGACTATGACAACATGAAGAGCAAGTTCATGAATGAGCTGGAACATCTTCCATGTAAGTATACTTACACTTTAATTAACATAAAGTCTCATTCAAGCAGTTTTGGTTGTGAGATGTGTATTAGCTGCTGTAAAATTAGTAAAACCCTTTGAATTAATAACCTATATTTAAAAAAAATGATATGGTATAATGGCACTTTGTACTATCAAGCAGTTCAATATTTTTATACAGGTAGAAATAACACAAAGCAGAAGCACCAGCAGCTAGACAAATTCAATTTACAAGAAAAATAATGTGGATAATGTTAACTATATGAAGTAGTCTGAACTTGTAAATGCTCAAGTTATATAAAAATGGATAGCTACTGATTTGCTGCCAATGGTATCTGAAATACCCAGTCCAATATGGCACTCTAAACCTTCGTGCAGCCCACACTTGCATCAAGTAATGCTGCTTTATTTGTTCTGGGTAAAAGTCTGCTCAGCCAAAGTGGCCTGTTGAGGGCTTTAGGGGGCGATCTTGAGCAATGCTGCTCCTAGTAATATTCCATCCTGCAAAGTTCAACTCCATCCCTTCTTCAAAACACCTGCATGTAATTGACCATATGTGTGGCTACTGGTGAATTTTCTAGCAAGCTTACTAAGCACTTGATTCAGAATGTTCATTTCTGAGTAATCTAACCCAACATTGCATGTGATAGCTCTGCATTTGCAAGACGTGAAGTGCGACTAATTAGATTAGGCTAAAGTAATTCAAACTACATTCATGCACTGTGAAAAGAGAATGATCAACAGCAAGTAACAACATGTTGATGTAAGTTTTAAAATAAGTTGACTAGTGATGCCCCGTTATGTTTTTCCATGGCTGATTCAGATTTTTTTACTAGCATATAACATAGCATAGCACCAATTTCTGTTTTGTTTACATTTTTTACTGGAAAAATAACAAAATGGTTAAGTGAGCATGTTTATTTGCTTTATCACGGGTTTAATCTGCAGTGATTTCAAATGAAGGGCAGCATCTGCACTTTAATTATGATCCACACAAAAGTTCTACATTGGGTAGTTGGTCATTTAAAATAGATTGTATAATATCAAATTATGAAGTGAAAAAAAAACCTGACTTGGTACAGACCTAAAAGTTTAAGTTCCAAATGCATTTGCACCCATAAGAGAGGGGTCTGGTGCAGTTGCAATCTGAGCTGCATGCAATGCTTTTAAATAGGCTCACTTAACCCCACCCCTCACAGTAACGTCACTAGCTTATTTGATTGCATTGTGTCAATCTCAGCTTGCATCATAACGGCTGCATCCAGAAACTATTGGTCCATTGCGCCATTGACCAAATACAAGTCAATGGTTCAGGGTTTTTATTTATTATTTTAAAAAGCGCCTTAGTATTATGCAGTTAAATTGGTTCAAAACACATCTACAGATTGCTTAACGCACACACAGGGATGTACAGCAGTACACAAATATATTTAAATCTAAAAACATTTTTTAAAATGCAAAAACTAAATGATTGTCTTCATAAATATAAAAAATGCAACCTCCTCCTATGCCTTTTTCACCTCAAGGCTGGTTTATACTTCTGCGTCGCATGATCAGCATGACCCACTGTGCCTGCCTTGCACGTAACCCTGCATTTATACTTCTGTGCGCTGTTTGTGGTGCTCTGCAATAACACTACCGAAACGCTAGCTGGCAGTAGGTATTTTATGTTTCTCTGTGTCGAGTTTCTTCACGGGTGTTTTGTTTTTTCTGAACACTACCATAATAGTGTATATGTGGAAGGACTTTTAATTTGTCAGTAACCTGGGTTTTAAGCTTCCCGTGAACTGTATGCCATTACAAAATCAGCTTTTAAGGTCTGTTTTCTTTAAAAATCAGCGATCTTCACTGGCTGAGTGATATTTGATATAAAGGGGGTCTCAAATTGTTCAAGAAGCACTGCAGTTAATTACATTTTCCCACCATGTCTTTAAAATATGAACATTTATTTTACCCCAGTATATTCAATGGAGCTCTGTGTGCGTATAACCGGCTTTTTGTCTTGTTTTACGCTTGAGCAACTAAGTGAATGCCAAAGTCTGTTTAACTGATTTTATTTTAATTACATTACCACATCGATGCTGTAAAAGGAACCGTATAAAATGGAAAAAATCACATTAACCGTTCACCGGAAGTTTATCAGTATGGGTAGAAACACTAGCTCTACTTATACCCTATGTACAAGTATCTCAAACTTGCTTATTCAGAGACGGGAACCAGCGGACATGCAAAGACTTTAATCATAAAGTAAACACAAAACAACAGTTTCCATCTGGAGCTCCTTCGCTAGATTCTCCACTTGTAAACACTCGCTCTATCGGGCATGCGGCTCTCAGCATCATCAGCGCTACCAAGCCAACCAATCACAGAGCTTGTGCTACATTTTTTGTGTGTGTCAGCATCAGCGTCAGCATCTATGCAACCGTGCGAAGGCTGTGCCGGACCATATGCGTGTGCTTGACGCAAAAGTATCAATCAGACTTTAGGGGGCTTTGGTAAACTCCAGCTCTGTTGTAGTCAGTTAATTCAAGACAATTTACATTTCTTTAATGTTGTTTGTGGTAATAGTAAATATATTTATTTATTTATTTATTTATTTATTTATTTATTTATTTATTTTTTGTCCACCTAATGGTTTTAGAGCAGGCATGGGCAAACTCGATCCTGGAGGGCCGGTGTCCCTGCAGAGTTTTGCTCCAACACTAATCAAACACACCTGAACACCCTAATTAGTGTCTTCAAGATCACTAGAAAGCTACAAGCAGGTGTGTTTGATTAGGGTTGGAGCAAAACTATGCAGGGACACCGGCCCTCCAGGATCGAGTTTACCCAT
Organism: Danio aesculapii; assembly: GCF_903798145.1. Classification (NCBI taxonomy): domain Eukaryota; kingdom Metazoa; phylum Chordata; class Actinopteri; order Cypriniformes; family Danionidae; genus Danio; species Danio aesculapii. The sequence goes on from NC_079458.1 coordinate 34,148,783, forward strand.
CCCTGTTTTAGAGCTATATGTATCTCCACATAGGAATAGGGAAGGGTGTTTGGATTGGTTTTTTTGACCATACTTCTTTGTTATTGTTCATTTATTTATGCTGGAAATCAGAACTGAATTTAGAAATAGTTTTGAAAACATATATTTGTCCTTACCAAATGAAATTCCAATATATTAGAAGTCACTAATATATCTATATATGACTATTCCTGAATCCACGGTCAAAAGGAAGAGGCAGAATAGAAGCGGCTCATTCTGTATATAGTCTTTACTATAATGAAGCGTTCAGTTTTTCCATTTACAAAGTACACCATGTAAATAGTGAATGCGGCATGGCGCGATGCAACAGCCTCTTAGGGATGGGACTTTGATTGGTTTAATGCATGTAAAGCTGCGGTCACACTGGGCTTTGTGTGTGCGAAATTCTGTCGTACAGCGCTGCTAAAAGGGGCGGGATTAAACAAGATGATTAGACATTAAAAAAAGCGAGCGATTGCTCCATGTTTTAAATTTCTGTCTAGAGAGGTCCTGTTTTGATCCTCAATTGGTCTCATGCAGCCAAGTGATGCGATTTCGCAGGTCAGAGTTCACCAAGCTTGAACTTTGCACCGCAGCAACATGCGAAACTTGACGCATGACCTTGCATTTCCGGTCTGACGCATTCGCGTGCGTATGAATGGAAGTCTATGGGAGGAAAAGCCATGTGTGACCGCAGCTTTATTCCGAAAACACACCCAAAAAACTCATTAAGAGAATAAGCACACCCCTGTTAGACCATGCGCCTGGTGCACAGACAATATTTGCCATCCTTAAAATAGCAAAAGTAGGTTCGGACACGCCCTTGATTATTTTTAGCCATTCGCTTTAGACTTTGTGCTTAGATCGTTAAAACAGACATTCCTATAGGCAGAACCCTGAAGTTGACCATGTTTCAACTTTATTCATTAAAGTTATACCAGCTCTTTAAAGTCAGTTTAATGGAGTCTATTTAATTCATGTTGACCTAAATCATGTTCCTCTAAATTTGTGTGCAAAAACAGCACAATGGAAAGAGTAAACATAAACCAGACAATTAATTCATTATTATTTATAGATATTTCTGTTCAGTTCGTCAACTCGCTGCTCTTAATGTCATTAAAATATGAAACACACATATACTGCTTTTGATGAGTGGTCAAATTACATACCTTTATAGACAATGGTTGTATGAAAAAAATTGCAGCACACTGAGTTGATGTGACGAGACAAAAGCGAGTATTGTCCTTTGTGATGTCCTGTACCTGTTTCCATGGAGACTGACCAGCTCTCTGCTCTCTCTAGTGCCGATGTGGGCTGTAGGTGCCATCGTGGTGGTGGTTCTCGCCCTTGTGGCTTGTTTTACATATTGCATGTTCAAGAAATGCTTTGGCAAAAAAAAGAAATCCAAGAAAGCTCGAGAGAGGAAGAGAGCAGCACGGAAAAAAATAGAAGGGACTGAAGGAGAAGGTCAAGGAGAGCAAAAGGTGGAAACATAACCTCTATTTATGTATTGTTTAATGAATTTGTTACAAATATTCATTTTACTGGACAAAAAAAAACAACTTTATTTCGATTTAAGATGCTTAAAAAAGCAAGAAAGTATCTTTTGTTAGAGATATTGAAAGCAAAGACAGCCTGTATAAAACATGATTGTCCTTTGCAGGAAGAAGGTGAAAAAAAGGAGGGAGATGAGCAAAAGGAGGAGCATGAAAATCTGGGAAAACTGGAATTCTCTTTGGATTATAACTTTACTGATGCTCAGGTGCAGTTCTGGAATATTTTTGGTTTCTTTTTAATGCAAATTTCTCTTTTTTAAATATTTTTTCCCCTTTTTTTGGTTAACAGCTGATAGTTGGGATTCTTCAAGCTCAGGATCTTGCTGCAATGGATATCGGTGGCACTTCTGATCCATATGTAAAAGTTTACCTGCTTCCAGACAAGAAGAAGAAGTTTGAAACCAAAGTCCAACGCAAAAACCTCTGCCCGGTGTTCAACGAGACCTTTATGTTCAAGGTTTATTTCAAGAATTAACACTTAGCTCAGGATTCATACATAGCTTGTTTGGCATGCTGTCCTGGGGGAGAGCCCTGAGCTCAAGGGATCCTCAGGCCCAGGGCTCCCTCCCTTTTGCAGGGCGAGGGGAGATTAAGCTCAGGTCGATCTCAAAACTCCCCCGCTGTTGAGGTTAAGGTGAACTTCCTGAGAGTAAGAGATCTAGGCTTATTTTGTCTATAATATAGAGCAAATTTGGATGGTAGGAGGAAATCAGGGAACCAGGGGGAAACCCACGCGGATACGGGGAGAACATGCAAACTCCGCACTGAAATACCAGATGGCCCAGCGAGGGCATGGCACCATTGGTATTCTTGCTGTGAGGCAACAGTGCTAGTCACAGGGTCACCGTGCCGGCCATTCTGGATAAAGGTGGAGGAAGGGGAGGAGGGGTTTTTTTTCCAGACGAAGATCTTTGTAGAAAGGAATTGAGGATATATATAGTGATTTGGGATCCTTTGATTGGAGGATGGGGATTAGGTAATGTAGACCAGCTGGGTCAATCGTGAGCATGTGCTTCACTAGAAATTAGTTTAATATTAAACTTCATGTAGCACATGGCCAGATTTATGTTCACAATGAAATATATACATATGTGTTACCGTGAACATGTGGTTGTCCATTACGGTTTCCCAGCAGGCACATGACGTCAACATGATGTCAGATGGATGTTGTACCACAACATCGTGGGATGTTGCACTTTTGGGTGAAAATGAAAATTGTGTTGATGTCAGAACTTAACGTCAGACCAATGTCAGTGTCCAACATTGGACAGATGTTACATTTTGGTCAATTTCCAACGCAACCTTAAAACAACCAACTTTTAACATCTAATGATGCTACAGCTTGACGTTGTGTGGACGTTATCACTATGACGTCTACCAGATGTTGGATTTTGGTTGCCATACCTGACGAATAAGTGTCAGTATTTGATGTCAATATAACGTCGAAGTTGGATTTTGGTCACTTACCAATGCAACCTAAAAACAACCAAATAACAATGTCATTTGACGTCGTTATTGGACGTCAAAATAACCTACATTGTCAAAACAACGTCTTATGACATTGTGTGCCTGCTGTGTTGTAACATTTTAATTGTGTAGTTTTGTCTTTCTGTGTGTTCTGGCATCTGTTTAGTTCCACCTGTAGTTTGTCTGTCCATTTCTCTCTTTCTCTCTGTCTCTCTCTCAGGTTTGTTGTCAGGCTTTTGTCTCCTTGTGTGGCTTCTTAAGTTCCCAGAAATCCCTGCTTCCCTACACTGGTTTTGTCATTCATTGTTTGATTGACATCTATCCAGGTATCAGATTATATATGTTTTGAAGGAATAATTCACTTAAAAATGAAATAATATCTCTTTATTCTCAGTAGTTAGGATATTTTAAGTGTTGTTACAAAACATATTGGGACCTACTTTCAATAGGAAATATTTTGAAGATATATTATTTTGAAGATATATATTTTGAAGATAAATATTTTGAGACATGTTATCATTGGCCAACATTATTTAAAATAAAGCTACATAACCATATAGAAATCTGAAATTATAGCTAATAAATTCAAACTAAATATTTAGCAAAATAAAATATATTCAAATATGGTTGGAAAAATATATAAAAATATATAAAATTTGAATTGCCATTTATTTTAATAGCTTGAAATATATGTAATATAAATACAATTTCAACATCTGAAATTGAAATCTTAAATATGCAACTTGAAATATATAATATTACATATTTTATATATGTGAAATCCAATCATGAACTTGTAAGCCATATATGTACTTAGCATATATTGCCATATATCAGATTTTTCAATGAGTAAACAATTTATGTTTTCTGCTCCACCCCAGATGTGGCTATATGATGGAAAACTTTATTTTTGGTTGATTTATTCCTTTAACTAGCTGCATCTGGATACATTTGAAATGATTTTTGATGTTGCTGTATTTGTTTGTAAGCAGTTTAGAAAAGATATCTGTATGTTTTAAGTCATATAAACAGTCAAAAAACCTTCAAATATTTGTTTCCTACACATATTCTTTATTCCTGCCTCTCATTACGCATTATAGATTCCCTATGCTGAGTTGGGTGGTAAAACTCTGGTGCTTCAGGTGTTTGATTTCGATCGGTTCGGTAAACATGATGTGATTGGCCAGATAAAGATTCCCATGAACTGCGTGGATCTTGGTCAGCCGCTGCATGAATGGAGGGAACTCGAAAATGGAGAAAAGGAGGAGGTATGTTATAGTATATACTTCCTCTCAATATTTTGCTTAATTGGCTTGATTTCTGATTATGAGATTGTAAATCCCAGTCTTTTTTAGATTACAATTTTATTCCTTTTTGTCTTCAACAGGAAAAACTTGGAGACGTTTGTATTTCTTTGCGCTATGTGCCAACTGCTGGTAAACTCACTGTCAACATAATGGAAGCCAAAAATCTTAAGAAGATGGATGTGGGGGGTTTATCAGGTGATTTTTTTTTTAAATAAATAAATAAAAATTAAACAAAATTAGTAACAAAAATAAAATTAAAAAATACAATAAATTAAAATGAAAAATAATGTAAAATAACCCAATAACATTTTTCAAAGAATTTCATGTAAATTTAGTGGTTCACTGACAACTTTTGTGCACCGAAAAAGGAGTAATTATGAATTTCTTCGTCAATGTTTTCTCTTCTGAATCAGGTCAGGGTGCCTGTTTCTATATGCAGTACCAACGCTATCCCACGGCAATTCGTGACTTTTTGATTTAGTAGCTAATTCGCATGAATTCGTACGGTCTAATTTGTACACTTTCGTGCGATTTTCTTATCTTCCAATGACGGTTGGGTTTAGGGGTGGGGTTGGGTTACACGAATTAGCCACTAAACAAACAAAATGTAAAATAGTTATGGTTTCTTGTGAGATCAGGCTGACAGTACAGCATTAAAACACACAAGTGTCACATTAGCTATGTTTCCATCCAAAAATGCAAATGAACTTTATGCGCAAAACTGGAATATCGCGAATAAAGCACGGTTTCCATCCAACGAGTCAATCTTTGCTTCGTTTAATAAATGACTTGCGGCTCAGAATACAGTGTGCCAACACGCAATTAACGCGTTATGCTGTTTGAAGGCGTGAGATGCGGAGCACAGACGCTCTTAAAAAGTTCTGGAGGTAATTAATAATATAATAACACTATTAGTTAAATGGTTAAGGGGTTTAGAATGGCCAAAACAACATTTCATATTTCAGATGGTTTACAATATGCTCAGCCTGCTGGTTTATCCATTCACACACATTTTTATCATCACATGATCTCTTATAACAAAATCACATGACCTTTTTTTAATGCACATACTGGAATTTGTTCGGTAAAAGTGTTTCCATCATAGTTTTTGCGCATCTTTTCATTCGAATAAAAGTTTATCCTACAAAGTTATGCACATGTGTTTTTTATGCGCATTTTCAAAATTTATGCGCATCTTGGCGTTTCTATCAACCGTTTATGCGCATGTCCAAAATGTTCATAAAAAAAGGTGGATGGAAACGTAGCTATTGTTTGTAGAAAATGTCCTAATCTGACATGGAAGCTATATGTGAACAAAGTTGTTTAGCAGTTTTTTGCCACACAAAAAGTGTTCTTGAAGCTTTGTATGACTTGCGGTTGTAAAGATGAAGCGTTTCAAAATCATGTCGATCAGCTGGTTTGTCTATAAGCGGACATACGAGCGATCCACTGATAAATTGCGGCTTTAAAACTCACCAGTGTCCCTGTATCTGTGGTTACACTCAGTAAACAGCGGTGAGTTCGGTGAACCGATGACCTTCCAGCCAATCACAGTCATTTCTGTTGAGCATGTGAACACAATGGCAAATCAGCACTGTTTAAGAACGTGCTCCACAGCGCTTAAATGTTCGCAGGAAATGGATGGTTTTAAAATTTTGGAACCAATTGGTATTGAATTCCAGTATCGTGACAACCCTCGTATGACTATAGTTGAATAACTGAAGTCACATGGAATGTTTTTGGTTCCTCTTCTGGACTTTGAAAATCTTGGTGCCTATGGAGGGTCAGAGAGCTCTTGGATTTCATCTAAAATATCTTAGGGGTGTTTAAAAAAAGCATTAATGTAATTAATTAATAACAAAATATTCTTTTGGGGGTGATCAACCCTATAACAGCATGTCCAAGTGACAAAAACAGCCAATTTCAATCAAATGTTGGCTTTAAATTTTCTTGTAAAAATGCTTTTTCCACTTGTGATGTTTCATTTGAGCCACACTGATAATGATCTTGCTTCCTGCGTCAGATCCGTATGTGAAGATTGTGTTGCAGCATAACGGAAAGCGTCTTAAAAAGAAGAAGACGACCGTTAAAAAGAACACCCTGAACCCATACTTCAACGAGAGCTTCAGCTTTGAGGTCCCATTCGAACAGATTCAGGTGATGTGATCTTCAGCCTCTTCAAATCACTGATGTCCAAACGCAATTAATATTCTAACGTCCAAACCAACTCTATTCTATTGCAGAAAGTCCAGCTCCTCATAACCGTCTATGATTACGACAAATTGGGCAGCAATGATCCTATTGGCAAAACCTTTATTGGGTACGGAGCCACCGGTGTCGGTTTACGCCACTGGTCAGACATGCTTGCCAATCCCCGCCGTCCAGTGGCCCAGTGGCACACACTTCAACCAGAAGAGGAGGTGGAAGCTGCTCTGAAGGCACCACACCGCTAACCATCGCCATGGTAACAAGTGGGTAATATACCTTAGAGTACACAGTCACAACCAGGGCAACAGTGAATCATCCACCTACTGAGCAACTTAGTAAACGGCGTTGATAGGCAATGCATGCATCCGCTTTACTAGCATGACCAGTGATGTTACATGCAAGCTTAGCATTGCATAGAGTTATAGTTTCATGCTTGATGTTTTCTCTCCCAGGGTCATTTTGTGTTATGTGAAGATCGTCATGAGTTGTATTTCTAAATGCATGTATTTTTGTTTGGAGTAGATGTGTTTTCTTTATGATCACTCTGCATGGTTCTGTAGGTTACTTTTTGTGTTGAAGACGTGATGGTGTGTTGATAATTTTGGCGAGAGCTGAATCGGTTCAGATTGTTGGTGTGTCTATGGCCCCGCTTACAGAGTCAGGTCTTGATGCCCAATTCTGATTTGTTGCCAATTTGTGGGCACGAGAGAGATCTCAGGTCTGGTGGGACCAAATTGTGGCAACTGTCCACTTTCTTCCTCCATGTTTCCTCTGTTGTTGTTGTTGTTGTTTACCGCGTTGGCGTCTCCACACTTGCTCTTCCTTCTACATCATTAAACTGCAGAGAAGTATCACATTGTCGCAAGTTTAATGATGTACAAAACGGAACGCCTCAATAAATCCGATCTAACTGTTTACTTGATAGTCGCATATTCACATATCCAATTAATATCCAATTTATTCCCACATATGAAGGAGGCCTGAAACTGATCTCGGAATATCCGAATGCTTGCGTTTTTTTCGTGTTTACACGGTCATAGGACAGATCCGATCTGTGTAACATATGAGCAGAAAATCAGAATTGGGTCACACTTAACTGACAGTGTAAACGGGGCCTATGAGTACTGGCAAATATAAAAAGAGATTAAAATCTGCATTTAATGTGTAGCTATGCAAATGACAATGATTATATTTATATAAACGAATTGCTATTGTCATATAACTGAAATTATTTTGTTCCACTTTTGTATTCCCGAGGCTAAAGTCACTTTGTGTTTGCAAGTACGAATCAGATTAAACAGATGTATAATTTCTTTCTTGTGTGTTTTCTATTTAACCCCTGCAAACTGTCTGAGTTCATGTTTCAATTCAACTCATCCTTTATTTCTATAGCACTTTTACAATGTAGATTGTATCACAGAAGCTTAACATAGAAGTTCTATTAAATTGAAACTGTCAGTGCAGTTTTCAGGGTTAAAATTTAGTTTAGTTCAGTTCAGTGTGGTTTAACTTTCATAGCTGAAAGTCCAAACACTGAAGAGCAAATCCAATGCGCTGCTCCACAAGTCCCAAACCAAGCAAGCCAGTGGCGACAGTGGCGAGGGACAAGAGACATAAATATCAATGCAAAAAAGACGTGCTATTAATTGAAAATAGCTGTTATATAAACAAACATGTAAAGCAGAGGAGTGTTTCTAATTAAATGTCTGGTGCATTAAGACAGGAGGAGTGTGTCCTACAGGTGGTTTGTCAAGCCCACTCACCTGCACGAGCACACTCATTCAGCGTGCAGTTATGTGGTGCACTGTGTGTATGCTTGGCTAAAAAGATCTTTAAAGATCTTAAAAAGGTCTTTAATCTAGTTTTGAATTGAGAGAGAGAGTGTCTGAGCCTCGGACATTGTCTATTCCAGAGTTTAGGGGCCGTAAATGAGAAGGCCCGACCTCCTTTAGTGGAGTTTGCTATTCTGAAGCTGTCGCATGTAGCTAATTTAGACATACTGTATTTATCCTGTTTTATGATTTTGAAGTACTGTAGATCATTTTGATTTAGTTGAACGTTTAATGAATCTGAAGTATAAGGTGGTGCAGAACATATAACATCTTTCTTTTTCTGTCTGAAGCCTTCTGCATGATCACTGAAAAAAATCATGAAGTCATCACAACTAATTTGCGGTGGAACATTTTGTTTCAATAACGAACCATTATTTGTTAATTTAGCAATGGTGTTAATTAAGAATCTAGGATCCTTAAAGTTACTTTTTCAGACCTGACAGATCTTGGAGCCTTCCAGTAGTCATCACGACTAGCCTTTTGCTGCCTTCAAAACTTAAAAAGTTGACCGACTCCACCCCACTTCAAGCCTCGCGAGGACAAAGAACCACTAGCTAGCCACATGCTTAACAGAGGGAGTTTCTTCACATCACAAAAGGAATGCAAGTAATACTTCCAGACTACATATCAACTGGTGTAAACTAAATTCAAACCTAAAGAGACCATAGAAGGGTTAAAATTATTATTTTTGGTTCGCTTGATTTGGTCTTACAAAATCCGAGGTTTTCCATCATTACATTCTCTCAAACTCTTATATTTCTTCCTTTACTCTTCTCTACACTTGAATGTGTTTGTGTTAGGTGTTAGTTTCTGTTAGATTAGTCAATAAAGTTTGCTTTTGTATAAAGAAAGGTGCCTGTGCATGTTTATGAATCTAATGTCTTAAACTTCGATCTTGCTAGCCTGCTTAAACATAAATACGTTTTTTATATTCATAGCAATAGCCATAATAAAGTCAACTGTTCATTCGAAACGATCATTTGTTCGGATTTAAAGAGTCGATTCTTTTGAAGCCCCGTTCAAATTAAACTTCGATTCCCTTTGAACAAATTCGCTACATATATTTAACATTACATAGTTGGTAGGCTATTAAAAACATGCAATAAAAATGTACCATTATAGAAAACTATATCCACTGCATAAATTGCACAAAATCACTTGAATTGTTACATTTATCAAACTTAACCAGTGACCAAAAAGAAGAAAAATAGCCTTCTAAAGCTCTTCACATTCGCATGCTGTTTATTTATTCATTCTTTAGTGCTGTGCTTACTTTATCAAAAAAAAAAAACATTGTTCTTGGCAATATTCTTGTGTTTGAGCTTAGAGGAAATGATGATAGAATGAACAAATGTAGAGCTGTCATTTTTAGCACTGTTGGGACATCAGTGTTGCGTCACATCTCTAAGAGGTTTAACAGACAGGAAGATCTTCAAGAAACTTCTGCTTTATCGTTGACTGCTCTTATTTTAAGGTTTAAGGTAAGGTTTAAACTTTGAAACCTTCCAAAAATTTATGCAAAAATGTTATTAATTACGAAATTTCTGACAACACAAAGATGAACTGACAACTTTAATTTGTAGTTAAAGACTGTCGTTAATATTTTAGTGTCCTGTGTTCGTGTCAGAGCTCCGGCGATGTCTGTGTTCCAGATCACATTTATAATCAGCATCATCAGCTCTGTGTTTCTACACACTTACTCAGGTTGGTTCATATTATAATATATATTTTCATTGAAAATTATTACAGCAATTACCATCAGAATGACACGTGATGAAGTAGTTTACAGGCATGTGAATGGCAAAGGAAAGGATAATGTATCTATTTTTTTTGTCTCTCAATACTATATGACTGCAGATGAAGTTAAATACATAGCATAAATCAAACCTAAGCTGTAACTAACCTCACAAAAAAGTAAACTTAAGTGATCTTAAAGTTTATTTAAATATACTGTATGTATATGTACTACTGTTTTTTTTTTTTGTGTGTCATACAGTAGGTGATATGTTGAAGTAAAAATAAGGTGCAGCTATTAGCAGTGGGCTAAATATAACAGTGTTACTTTCGTCCAAGCAGGGACTCTTGGTCAAGGCAGGCGGCAAAGTCGATACTCAAAAGAGTAAAAACAACTACAAAGCAAGTATACTTAGAATTTATTCATTCATTTTCCTTCGGCTTAGTCCCTTTATTCATCTGGGGTCGCCACAGCGGAATTAACCGCCAACTTATCCACCAATGCCCTTTTAGCAACAACTAAGTACTGGGAAACATCCATACACGCTCTTTCAAATACATACACATAGGCTTGTGTCGGTAATGCGATAAATCACGGTAATGAATATGCACGATATTGTTATCGCGGGCACTTCAAAATACCGTGAAAAATAATAGATCCGAATTTATATTCTTAGAACGCGCCTTAGCTTATTTTCCATCAACCGCTTGAAGAAACACTGCGTATATGCTGCGCAGAACTGATGCGCACTCTGATGTAAACAATCCCCACATGTAGAAGCACTGTGTGCACGCAGTGCGCGCCTCCACTGCCACCGCTCTCTAATCCTCACACGAAGAAGAAGCATGGCGGAAGGAGGAACGCTGCCGACAATTTATCCCCCTTCAGCTTATTTCCATCAACCGCTTGAAGAAACACTGCGTATATGCTGCGCAGAACTGATGCGCACTCTGATGTAAACAATTCCCACATGTAGAAGCACTGTGTGCACGCAGTGCGCGCCGCCGCTGCCACCGCTCTCTAATCCTCACACGAAGAAGAAGCATGGCGGAAAGAGGAACGCTGCCGACAATTTATCCCCCTCAAAAAAAAAAGTCAGAGGTTTGGAAATATTTTGGGTTCCAAAAAAATGCAGAGGGATTGCTGATCGAAGACGGTTTCCCTTTGCACATTCACTTGGATATAATTGCTCGAGTTTACTTTTATATTGTGTATTGTTTTATTTATATTTATTTGTATTTAAATGTTTGAAGTACTTTTAGTTAATTAAAAAGTTATTAAAGTTACTAAGTTGACGAAACTGAAGTTTTTTGTGTTTTTTTTACCTGTTTCTCTAGTAAAATTACAATATCGTGATAATACCGGATACCGTGATAAAAGCTCAATCAATTAATCGCAGCATGAAAATGTGATACCGGCACATGCCTACACACACAATGTCCAACTACTCAAAGGAAATCCAAGCAAACACGGGGAGATCATCCAAACTCCATACAGAAATGCCAACTGACGCAGCCGGGACTCAAACCAGCAAACGTCTTGCTGTGAGGCGACAGTACTAACCACTGAGCCACCAGTTTTTAGCATGTCAATGAACCACTAAATGCCAAATATACTAAAATTTTTCTGTCAGTGTGTCAAGTACAATATTCAAGTGCAATATTAAGTCTATATCTCAAAAGTACCTGAAGTACGTTTCAGAGAAGTACATAAATATAAACTGAGAGAAAGATTTATTTTTAGTTTGAAAGTATACTATTGCACATGTTCGTAAAGAAAAGTACACTTCAGAAAATCAGCTGTAGCCGAAAAAATTTGCTTTCCAAGCTATAAAAGCGCATTCAGAATGCAACCCTTGACAAAGCTCCGAAGTATCATGTGATTTCACCTCTCCCGATCAAGTCCGGATCTGAAACTAGCTATAACTGTGCTTTTTCCTAATTATTACAAGTAGTTTCCCTTTACATCTGTCAAAGTACTGCTCAATCTACAGGTTATTTAGTGCTAAATGTCTTTAAGTTTGAACTGTCTTGAGTTTTTCAGTTTAAAAGTTAATCAGGTAATAATAGCAAGAGTCCCTGCTGGGACGACTGTTATATTTAGCCCACTTCTAATAGCTATACCTTATATTTCACTTCCACATTTGAGTTTGCAATGTTTCCATTAAGATGAGTTACTTTTGAAATGTATATTTACATTCTATCAGCCCTAAGACGGAGTCCGATAAATGGTTGAAGGTTAAATGCATGTAAGCCTTTTAGCGCTTCTGAAGTTTATATATTTATATTTTATTTGTATTTATTTATATTTGTTTTCAACTCCGAATTCAATCTGACTCTAATTTTAAGTGACCGTCAAATTTAGACTGTATTTCTAATTAGGAATGGGTCACATTTTTCATTCATGAATCATTCATGTGGTTTAGTGTTTTGATTTATATCTGATCCCATACTCTTCAGTTATACGTTCATTAGAGACCCAATGCTGCAGAGTTTTCAGGCTCTGGGGTTTACGTGTTTCTCACAGACAGCATCTCGACATTCTGAAGTCAGAGGATGCAGGGTTAGCTAATACCTAGGGCCAGAAAGAATCTGCCAGAATAAATATTTTGCTATTTCTGTGGAGAATTTTATTTTTTATAAAATCTGCGGATTTATGCAGAATAATTTTAGGAGTATCATATCTAAAACCTTAATTTATCAAATTAAAAAAATACATTTTTAACTTTTATTTAATGATTACAATTAAAATCCAATTAGATCCACTTACAGTATTTGGTAAACAAAGCAAGTCTCTCATATAATATATCTACTAAAAGACAGTAAATATTACTTTACAAACTGTATTGTAAATCAATCATATGAACATGTTAATATTACTATTATTATATCACAATAATATCACTGAAATTTAATTAAAAACGAAATAAATATAAATTTACACACAAAGATGGGCTAAAAATCTGCGGATTTCTGCGTGCGCCTACTAATACCCAATTAGTCCAATTGCCTCCTGCTCACTCGTGCTAAAAGTGTAGTTAATTTAGTCATTTCCATACAACTTCCCAGGTAGCAAAGAATTCTGGCCCAGATTTGGCATAAATCTGGCACAGCAGGCATTTATCCGGCACTGGCATACAGCATGTGGGCCAAACTTGGCCCTGGTTTGGCAGAGGTGGCACCGTCTTTAAGGTGGCAAACAATACTCGGGCCAAAAGTAAAATGTAGTATTTGGCCCAGATGTTAATACTTGATATGTGGGCCATGTAAGTTTGGCCTGTCCTGACCCACATTTAAAATACACTTTTATTATTTTAAAATAAAGAAAAAAATTCTACCAATCAGGTCACTTTGAGAAAAAAGCTCACTCATAGCAAGCCTAAAGTGCAATGATTTATGGCTTTATCAATTTCATTGCAGTCGTGACACACCAACATATCTGGCCCATTTTAGGCTCAGTTATGGGTTACTAACTCGGCTGAGACTTGGCCCAGATATGGTCCGTGTTTTGCCCTTGTCTGGAAGCCAGATATGGTCCAGTCATGTGCCGTAATTCACTGCGGCATGTGGGCCAAGCAAAAGCTGATTGTGTGGGCCAGAGCTGGGCCAGAGATATTTTGCTATGTGGGTTGCTAAATCAGCGATAACCAGAAGTCGAATAGTCTCTGAGCTGAAGTACTGACTGCTCCAAACAGTTTGTTTGGATATCATGTACACAGATCAAGGTAGACAAAAGATTTCAGAAGAATTCAGAATGCTTCAAAACTTAGCACTTTATTTTCCAGATGAAAGTGTATCATGCCAAAACAGAATCAAAGAATAAAAGCCAATTCAGAAGTAAACGCACAACATCAATTAGTCAAAGATAAATCTAAGAGTATAGATGGAAGACCAAATTATACATGGTGTTGAGCTTGAGAGCTCCTCACTCAGGGCCGGTCTGGATACAGACTTGCAACCCCGAGACACTTCGTCTTTCTCTTTAAATACCCTATGAGAGAAATGAATAGTTATTTTGTTAAAGGTAACCAGTGACTTAAAGATTTACTCACCTGTTGGGATTTAATCAAAAGTTATCAAAGATAGTGAACAAAACATTTTTACCATTCACACCTGAGTATTTATCGATACCAGAGGGGAAGGAAAGTTCAGGGAGCCTGGACCTTTTTCTTTAGATTACAGAGTTTGTGTTGCTTGATTACATGGCACATTTAAGTCTGAGTAAAATCCATCCCTACAGCAACAAAAGGAAAATGGAAGTTATTATTTTTTGCAAGTATGTTTGTAGTTGGCAGCACAGTGAGTAGCGCTTTCGCCTCACAGCAAGAAGGTTGATGGTTCAAGTCTCGACTGGGTCAGATGGCATTTCTGTGTGGAGTTTGCATGTTCTCCCCGCATTCGTGTAGGTTTCCTCCGGGTGCTCCGGCTTCCCCCACAAGTCCAAAGACATGCGGTACAGGTGATGGGTTGCAGCTGGAAGGGCATCTGCTGCGTAAAACATATGCTGGATAAGCTGGCGGTTCCTTGCGCTGTGGCAACCCCTGATTTATAAAAGGACTAAGCTGAAAAGAAAATGAATGAAGTCATAATCTGCTATATTTAAATAAACACAATTATTACTTTATGTCCCTTCTGATATGGTCAGAAGTAGCAATGTGCAATTTATCTAAGTTGCTTCACATTTGTACAAAATGCTTTTGATAGACCACAAGTGTGAGTTACTAACTGTTGTGAACTGATGCTCTAAAGATTTAACACACATCCATATTTGTGTGAAGACTACTCTATTAACAGTACATTTGTTAACAGGAAATAACACCTCGTGGTATGTTCTTTATGCACAAGTAATGAGAAGTACATTCTTAAAGGAACTATTACAAGTGTTAAAGTGCAACACTTTATAAACACATATAAACATTAATTTCTGTCTAAAGCATTCTTTTAAAATGAGATCTTTATTAAAAATTATGCTTGCACCCACACTCTCCACTGTAAGTAAACTTTATTTATTAGTTTATAAGTATAGTAATAGTATACTTAAACTTCTTTTTCAAAAAGGTAGCCTTTACTTGATGTAAACCCCTGATGTTAGTCAAGGGGAATGGGGTTTGACATTTAAAGTACACACGCACACACACACACACACACACACACACACACACACACACACACACACACACACACACACACACACATATATATATATATATATATATATATATATATATATATATATATATATATATATATATATATATATATATACAGTGCATATGGAAGCGCTTCACTTTTTCCACATTTTTTTATGTTACAGCCTTATTCCAAAATGGATAAAATGTATTTATTTCCTCAAAATTCTACACACAATACCCCATATTGACAATGTGAAAAAAGACTTTTTGAAATTGTTGCACATTTATTAAAAATATTAAATAAATTAAAAAACCTAAAAAAATCACATGTACAGAAGTATTCACAGCCTTTTCTCAATACTTTGTTGATGCACCTTTGGCAGATATTACTACCTAAAGTGGAGCGCTATGAATACTTTCCAGATGCACTATACATATATATATATATATATATATATATATATATATATATAGATAGATAGATAGATAGATAGATAGATAGATAGATAGATAGATAGATAGATAGATAGATAGATAGATAGATAGATAGATAGATAGATAGATAGATAGATGGATGGATAGATAGATAGATGTCACGTGACCTGCTTACCTGTCTGAGCCTCGTAAATGGTTAACAACAGAATACACAGACATGGTTTTCCTTCTTAACGCAATGCAGTAATACAGCAGACGTATAACAGAAACAAAAGGGAGAGGTTGGTGAGTGGTCTGGCACTCTCTTTTATGCCACATGGTCTTGGCCTATTGGACATGACGTCAGAGTGATGTCACCAGGAGGAAATGATTGACCAATAAACAGAACCCTAGAAAATAAAGCAGATACGGGAGAACAGAGTGCGACACAAACATGTACAGTAACACTTGCATGCTTTATATTTTAGTATATTTTAAAGAAGTTCCTAAAGTACATTTCTGGGAAGTACATAAAAAGTACATAGACTGAAACTATACTTTCTTATTTTCTGTTTAAAAGAAGTACTAATAGCACACTTGAATCAGCTTTCTTTTTGGTAAGGAACAGGCCTGTGTCTCTGTACAGTTTTGTTCTGTTGAGACAAACATGAGAAATAAAATGTATAAAAATGTTTATGTTTAGCAACAGAAAAATTATCACAAACCTTGAAAGAATATGAGTGTATGTAAAAGGGAGATTTAACATTTTTCAGTGTTGTAACTGAAGTGAAATGTCCATTTAAAACCTTTACTCACTGATGTGTTTTTATGTTTCAGCTGTTGATACACTCTGTCACAGTGTCGAAGGTAAATTTCATCTCCACTATCTCCACCAAACACTTTTTAATGCCTTCACTAGAGAGATGCTTTGCACAAAACATGTTATAAATAACTAAAGTCCCAATTCATATTAACCAACATAGGCTCATTCTGAAAACATAGCCCTATATACATTTCTGGAGATCGTGAATAACGAACGCAGGGAGAACATGCAAACTCCACACGGAAACGCCAACTGACCCAGCCGAGACTCAAACCAGCGACCTTCTTGCTGTGAGGCGACAGCAGTACATGCTGCACCACTGCGCTCAAGCAATTTATTAAAACGTTAACACATATTAAATGAAGACATTAGCATAAATAAATGTAAAAATATGTAAAAAAAAATATGTGTGTTCTCTTAACAATGTCCTATATTCATTGATTCTGTAGATTCACCACAACAACCTGAACTTAAATTCGAGAACCTCAATGTGATGGAGGAACATCTAGTGAATCTGAACTGCTCTGCTGAAGCCCCCTGCCCAAAACAACTTCCTACAATATCCTGGTCTAACATCACTAAATCTGCCAACATTACAACACACTTACTGGAGAAACCAAATAAAATCCAGTCAGCAATTTCCTTCAAAGCTTCATACAGAGATCATAAAAAGATCATCTACTGCATTGTTACTTATACAAGAAATACTTCTAATGACTCAACTGTAGAGACCAACGTGACGCTGAAAGTCGAGTGTAAGAGATATAAATGCTTTGTGTTTTTCATAATCATTAGCCTGAAATGAACAGATAATGTTATTATGATCGAGTTTTAATGTTAAGTATACTCTGTGCTTGTATTTCTGTCAAAGTTCCTCCAAAAGAAACTCGCATCACCATCAGTCCATCAGCTTCAGTCTCTGTTGGCACTAATGTGACTTTGACCTGCAGAAGCAAAGGAAGTCCATCAAGAAATATGACCTACACCTGGTACAAACGTGGAGAGAACAGACCTGTAGCTCAGAGAAAACACTTTACTTTCATTGTTACTCAGAATAATACAGGGTGGTATTTCTGCACAGCACAGAATAAACATGGCAATCAGTCATCACAAGAGATCCAGCTCACAGTTGGAGGTGAGTTTAACATAGTCTAATAAAGATCAAGGTCATTTACAGATTCAAATAAACGAAAATCATTATAACTTACAATGATTAAAAGCTTTTCTCATGTTGTAGGATCCATACCTATGATACCTATAGCTTGCGTTGGAGGAATTGTAGCAGTGCTGATGCTCTCTATTTTTTTATATACAAGGTACTTTTAGATGCCTTTTACAATTATAGTCATTTTTAACATGTATTCAGATTTGTCCTTTTGTTACATACTTAGCTAGTTTGTCAAGTCAAGTGTTTTTCAGTTTAATTCTTTATTTTCTCTCACAGGATCATGAAAAAAACAAACAGGGAAGATGGTGTTGGAGAAAAATATTCTTTTATTCAGGTTTGTGCACTATTCTCGGTTCTCTATATTTGAAGACCTGCTATATGTGGATCATACCTGTCAACCCTCACATTTTTTTTACATGATTGTCCCATATTTGCCATTCTATGACCCCAATTTAAATATTGTTCAGTATTGTTTCCCATATTTTTTGTCTTTCTATTTAAAAAATACCACTGGGCGTAATTGATGTTTGCTACATTAGGCAATGCAAGGCAAGCTTATTTATATAGCACATTTCATACACAGTGGCAGTTAAAGGTGCTTTGCATAAACAGGAATAAAAGAGACAAGTATAAGAAAAATAAAAACAAATAATAAAAACAGATTAAAATGTGTTTAACAGATGATAAAAGAATGCAAAAGAAGAGAAAAACCAAATAGTGCGATCTGTCGGACGTAGCACAGTGCTCATTCAGTAAAGACACAGCTAAACAGATGTGTTTTCAGTCTTGATTTGAATGTGCCTAATGTTGGAGCACATCTGATCATTTCTGGAAGCTGATTCCAGCAGCGAGGGGCGTAGTAGCTGAAAGCTGATTCACCCTGCTTTGACTGAACTCTTGGAATTTCTAGTTTATATGATCCTAAAGATCTGAGTGATCTGTTAGGTTTGTATTCAGTGAGCATATCTGCAATGTATTGAGGTCCTATTTAGTGATTTATAGACAAGTGAAAATATTTTAAAATCTATTCTGAATGTAACTGGGAGCCAGTGTAAAGACCTGAGGACAGGTGTGATGTGCTCAGATTTTATGGTTCTGGTCAGAATCCTGGCCGCAGCACTCTGGATGAGCTGTAACTGTCTGACTGTCTTTTTGGGAAGGCCGGTGAGGAGGCCGTTACAGTAATCCACCCTGCTGCTGATAAAAGCATGAACAAGTTTCTCTAAGTCTTCACTGGAAACAAAGCGTCAGATTCTTGCAATGTTTTAGGGATGATAGTATGCGGATTTAGTTACTGCTTTGACATGACTACTAAAAAACTACTAAAAAATTCTCAGACATTAGAACTATACACTAAAAGCCAGAACAAACCCTGCAGAAACATGTTTACTGGACTGTTTTTGATGTGAACTAATAAATGGGTATCAAGACGAAGGTTAGTGGGATTTTACCAAGTTGGACATGTTCCTGGATTAACATCTATGTTGATCCTGGAACAATATTTCAACCGGCCAATCAGAATTAAGAGATACGTTTACAGTTTATGTTAAATTTAGGTTTACAGTTAGGGTTTTATACTTCTACATGATTGTTATCCAACTATTATTCCCCTCTGATTTTGGGAATAACTTACAGTTAGGTTTGGGTTTAGGGGTAACATCAAAAAACGACGTTCCAAGATCAACATGAATGATAATCTAGGATTGTACTTGGCAAAATCACACCCACTAAGTAAAATGGAGTCATTAAACAGATGAAAGAGCACATGGCTCAATGAAGCATATTTAACATATTATTCTAACATATTTTTTATGCAGCGGATGCTCTTCCAGCTGCAGCCCAGTACTGGGAAACACCCATAAACTCTCACATTCACAAACGCACTCATGCACTACTGCCAATTTTGCTTACCCAATTCACCTATAGCACATGTCTCTGGGGGAAACCGGAAACCCCACACAGAAATGCCAACTGGCCCAGCTAGGACTCAAACCAGCGTCCTTCTGTGAGGCAACAGTGCTAACCACTGAGCCACTGTGCAGCCAGCCATGTTTATGGTTTTTTAAACTACTAACATTTAGACAAACCAAGCTATTTTTTTTCCTGGTACCTCACTCTCATGTTCAAACCTATAAAAGGTAACGATCCTATTTAAATCCTGCTAGCTTACACCAAATATTTTTTTTGTTTGTCTTTTTTTAGGCTCACAATGGTACTGTTGACTCCACATATGCTGAAGTTCTCACTGTGACCAAGCAGGATAATACGATCTCTGATGTTCAAAGTTTTTGTAAGAATGACCACAATACAGAGGAAGATTCAGCAGAAGATGAACATGAACAAGGTTCAGATGTAGTATATACGCAAGTGAATGTGCTACTCAAAAACACACAACCCATCAATGTTCAATGTGAAAGCATTTATGCTCAGGTGAAAATATAAATAGTACTTCTTTTATGTACCCAAAGCTGTAACTGGGGTGGTACTCTTTCAAAAGGCACACATTTGTACCTAAACACGTTCATATTGATACCTTAAGGGTATATAATAGTACCTAAACAGTACTAATATGTGCATTTAAAGGGCTCCTATTTTGGTATTTTTACAAGATATATATTTTACAAGAAAATAAGTTTTTTTGTGTCTACAGAATGTGTCTGTGAAAGTTCATATCAAAATACCCATCAGATCATTTAATTTGACCTGTTGAAAGTGTCGATTTTTGGGTCAGATGGAATTGTAGCTGCTTTGCACCAATGCCTTTAAATGCAAATGAGCTGGTTCTCTCCACCCACTCTGTGAACATGTCACTTCAGAGAATGATAACTAGGGTCGGCGTCAAATAAACAGCACAATGAGGGACAGCAACCCAGACATGAAGAAGCAGAGACCCACAGTAACAAATACCAAAGTGAAGACTGAACCACAAAGCTTTCCAATAGTTATTTGATCTAGTTGTTGTGGAGTTTATTCAGCCTTCATTCAACAATGAATGAGCCACACATAACGCAGTTACAATGTTTAAATGTCATATAAAATGGATGCGTGTCATGTTTGAGTTTTTGGAACGAAAAGTTTTATTAAGATTTTTTTTTAGATTTTTTATTTCATCTGTGGTAGTAAAATTATTATATATCAATTTGTTTATAATATAAATAAATATATATATATATATATATATATATATATATATATATATATATATATATATATATATATATATATATATATATATATATATATATATATATATGAAGAAGAAGAAAGAGCTTTATTGCCAGGTATGTTCACACATACTAGGAATTTGTTTTGGTGACAGAGTCTCTACAGTGCAACAGCATTACAGAGACAGGGCAAAAAACAGATAATAAATATACTTTTAAAAATAGAAGTAAGTAGTGAGTGCAAATATACAGATTGACAAGTGTATGTACATGTTTATTACTATATACAACGTTATATGTGCAGCTGTTATGTGCAAATTGGCATGTAAAGTGTGTTGTTAAATAAGTGTATATGTGTATAAAAGTGTATAGCAAGTAGTGATGTTGGTGTCGCAATTATTATCATCAAATATATATATATATATATATATATATATATATATATTAATTTGTATTATATGCTGGATTTTAGATAACAACTTCCTTTTTTGATCTGCTTTTCTGTTTGTTTCTATATTTATTTTTCCATCCTTGTTATTACACGTGTTAGATTTGTGGTAAGGCAATAAACCGTGTTTCTGGAGGTGTTTGTGTGGTTTATTGTTTCAGTTTGACAGAAAGTAAATAAGGTGTTATTTTGTGATGAGGTCAAATAAGAAGAACATTTATTTTTCTGTAATTTATTTGTTAAAATAAAGAGAAAAAGTGATAGATTTGTGGAACAGAGAAAAAAAAGACTCTTCCTGACTGTACCCATGGCTGCTTTTCCTGTTGCAGCCCAGCCGTACAAGCCCTTATGGTGCAACAGCCATACTGTATACACTCTCTCATTCAGACAAATTTTACCATAGTTGCTAAGCATTTTAAAACTATATTTATTGAAGACACGAATGTCAATTGTTCATTCTGTTTGTTACAACCAGAAACCTATTAACATTTATGTACATATAATATAGGAAAATGGCCAGCTTTAAATTTGTCACATATATTAAAAACCTATATTAAAACATATATGTATATTTGCCATAGTTAAATTCCATAACATGCCAATTACATGTAATACCAATTTCAAGTGATCGCACATACATACGTTTTTTGCATTTTTTTAGTTCTTATTTATTGCCTTGACAATAGAAAATATGAGCTAGGCATCATGCCAAAGTGAGATATGAGCTATATAGGAGACATATCTTGTATATAGGGCTTATACGTGGATATAAAGAAGCAATAAAGGAGACCTATATGGCTTGTATATATGCACTTCAATTTTGCTTATATGTGCCATACGGATATATGCAACACATATATTATCATATATATGCATATATACTGCGTATATGTTTCATTTATGCGCATATATACTCATATAGGTTCTTTCCATGTGGGAAATGATAAAGTGTTGTCTAAATTTCTTTTACTGTATGAACGTAATATTTGGTGTTTCGAACTATAAGAATTAATGCTTTAGGTTATTAATCTTTAGATCAGAAAACTTTAATTATATATATATATATGGCGTCAGCAAAAAGGTCACTGGCTGTGTGGAGTTTGTATGTTCTCCCCGTGATCGCGTGGATTTCTTCCGGGTGGTCCGGTTTCCCCCACAGTCCAAAGACATGCTATAGGTGAATACATGTGATTTTTCAGGTTTTTTATTTTTAATAAATTTAATTATAGGGTATTGTGCGTAGAATTTGGAGGAAATAACAAATGTGGAAAAGGTGAAGCGCTATGAATACTTTCCGGATGCACTCTATCCATCTATCTATCTATCTATCTATCTATCTATCTATCTATCTATCTATCTATCTATCTATCTATCCATCCATCCATCCATCCATCCATCCATCCATCCATCCATCCATCCATCCATCCATCCATCCATCCATCCATCCATCCATCCATCCATCCATCTATCTATCTATCTATCTATCTATCTATCTATCTATCTATCTATCTATCTATCTATCTATCTAAATAAAATAAATAAATAAAAATGTGAAAATTTGAAGCATGAATGTTTTTATTAACACATTAGTGGTTAAGACGTGACATTACGTGATATGCATCATCAGCTAAAGAAGCAAAAATAAAACCAAGAGAAGTTTTGCAAGATTACGCAACTATTGAAAATGATACAACCTCAACAACGAGAAGAATAAAAGTAACACAACGGAGACAGGATTGTGCTCTCAGTAATAGCGGTGATTCAAAATCATATGAGCGAGTGCTGATGACGTCAGGCGCCTCAGTGGCTTTTTACAACATTACCACACATGTCCACCAGGGGGCGTACAAATCTAACACAAAGGTTGAGGTTGAGCAAGCCTAGAGCGCTATTCTGAAACTATTTTCACGTAGAGCATTATACTTCTTCTATAATCCGTATATTTCGATATTTCTCTGTAAACCTCATGCAGAACAATTTATCACATTGAGGCCAAAACAATCAGTGTAACAGTTTGATTACGACAGCCTGTTTTGCGGAAAATGTAACATTAAACTCCAAGATATATAAAATATATATAAAAACGAGCACGTAGAAGCAATACTTCAGGTTTTTTGGTTTGTTCCTCCATAGATGAAAAGTGAAGAACAGCAACGTTACATATGTGATGAGCACAGGAAGGAAACAATCAGTCACACTTTAATTTAGGTGGCCTTGCATGTACTTAATCAACTGATACAGCGTACATATCATGTACATACATGTCGCTACATGTAATAATTACATTTAGACGTGAATTTTATTAACATGGCCGTTTCATTGTTAATTTTAGTCCTAACCCAATCCTTAATCTTAAAGGGACAGTTCGCCAAAACATTCACTCGGACTTTAATTGTGACAAACCCATTTGGTGACCACCATAGATATATACATTAGATGTCGCCTATGCTATTGTTGTCTATTGCAAAAAAAAAAAAAAAAAAGCATCAATTGAGCCGCCATTTTAGTACAGACTAGCGCACCTGTGGGACCAAGGTGTAGCGGAAGACTGGCCATCTGGAGCCAGAGGCCAGAGATATACACATATATCTATGATCTGGAGTTTTCCCGGTGGTCAGTATGCACATTTTATTATAATTATAATTTTACATCACTTTTCTACATCGATAGATAAGTGATCACATGGGCATTTCCGACAAAGAGCGAGTGTTTGTGTTTATGCAAATGTATTATCCTCTCTCCCTGTTAAATTTGATCCAATCTGTGTCTTAAAACACACCCCCCTCTCCTGCTTTAACTTCTAAATCTAACGGTGCGATTCGTTTGTAAATGAATCCCCATTATGAACGACTCGTTCACTTAGCCAACAATAATATAAGTTTCTAGCACCGCAGCATCTTGTTATCATATTTCATTTACACTGTTTACTTATTTTATTTAAGCAAACTAGCATAAGCCTAGAATTAAGCATGAGTTGGTGCTACTTTGCCTTATGGTCAGTGCAGTAAGTGACTGTATTATCATCAATACTTGTTTAGCATAAAAGTTCGTAACATAAAATCATAAAAAACTAAATCTTACCTATGAAATGTTCAGCCTTTATGCTTTGATTTCTTTGTTTGCTCATTACTACACCCGTACACAGCGCTAAAGTCCAGCATCTTCACATTGGCTTCAGTCTTGACTAGTGCTGTTGAATGACATTGGTCCTGGGAGCACTGTACAAATGTTAGCGGGCGCTATTGACACATGCTCAGGGTCCGTATGCGATATCTAGTGTATATATCTATGGGTGAACACAAAAGAAGATAATCTGATGACATGATCTGACAAAAGGCAACCATTGACTTAGTATGGATGTTGATGGTTTAAAAATTTCATCTATTCTTTTGAGTTCAACAGAAGAAAGAAACTCATAATGTTTTGGAAACACTCAAGTAAATAGTAAGTATATTTTAATTTTTGGACGAGCTATGATTCTAACTGTAACAAAGCCTAGTTAGCGAAGTGCTATGCAGGTAAACCTCACTCCTCTGACCTCATGAGGTGCTCTAGTGACAGACGCTAGAGGCCTTGGTCTTTAGCCTCCTTGTTAGAGCAACCGACTCCCATGCAAAGAATCGCCGGTTCGATCCCAGCTCAGCGTAGGCTGGGTCCAGTAGGACTGGTGGGTTACATAACCATAATTAAGAAATATGGGAACTTTCCAGAACAACCAGAACTGGTTACATCGTAAATCCTCAGTAGGACTAAAATAAAGTGTGACCAAGTGTTCTTCCAGTACAAGGAAACTACCTGTCCAACAAGTCTGTTGTTCATTTGATCAAGCCATGTGTTTGTAATCGGTTTCGTAATATTGCTATTGTCTGTTCATTATGCCCAACTAGCATACAAATATTCCCGAATACACATGGTATTCTTATTGGTCAGCACGCCTAGTCCCCATACCCTTAACAAAGAAGGTGAATTCAAGGAACTATGTTACTTGGACTAGTACAGTAAATCTCTCACTCACACACATTCATTTTGAAACAAATTGCTGCTAGAAAATATGCAAATACACACATGCAAACAGACACATTCATGATCTCAACATCTGGACTAGCATTACAGCATACTTGCTCAGGGCACCTACATACTGGAGATTAAACTACGTCAAAGAACACTCCAAATACTGTAATGGGGATGGAACTCTGTGGAAACCTGGAGAAAACGAATAGGGTTTGGAGAATCTGATGCTCTTTTGAGGAACCTTAAGTTCTTCAGGCATCAGTTCAGTGATTTTAGCAATAAGATTAGCTTTTTTTTGCATGGTCAGAATACTTCCTAGCCATCAATTATTCTGTTACAGCTTCTCTAATGTGCAAGTGTCCCTGAACACACATACAAACACACACAATAACACTAATCGCTGTCTCTGTCATGATCTTCCACCAGCACCAGCTCGTCTCCTTTCTCCAGCAGCGCTCTCATCTCAGGGCCGTCTTCTGTCTCGTCCTCGTCTTCTTCCACCATCTCTCCACCTTCCATCTCCATCTCTGCGTCTTCCTCTCCCTCCATTACCACATTCTCCCCCTCCTCTGTGTCGCCGCCAACTTCCACCATCTCGGTTCCCTGGATCTCTACTTCTCCTTCACGGATCTTCTTCACATGGAAGGTGAACGGTGGAACCTTGTAGACGGCCGTTTTGGAGCGGGCATAGATGGTGTGGTCAGGAGTAAAAGACTTCATCATCTTCTTCTGTGAAGTCTTCATTTTCTCCTTGCGCTCGGGGTTCACGGACATGCGGGTGCCAAGTTTGCCCATTTTCTTTTCTATGTTGTGACGTGTTTTCTCCAGGTTCTCTCGGGTCTTCTGTTTGGTCTTCTCAAGGTTTTCCTTAGTCTTCTGCCTTGTTTTTTCCAAGTTCTCTTTGGTCTTCATGCGAGTTTTCTCCAGGTTTTCTTTGGTCTTCTGTTTGGTCTTCTCCAAGTTCTCCTTGGTCTTTTGTTTGGTTTTCTCCATATTTCCCTTGGAGAAAACGGTTTTGATGTTCTGGACGCGTTGCAGGCTGCTCCGCTTGATGCGTTCTGCTCGAGACTCCTCAATAGTCTCCTCAATCTCCACCTCCTCTTCATCAGAGGACAGGTCCAGATTAACTTTCTCTTTGTCCTCTCCTCCTTCTTCTGCTGCCGCTTTGAGTTCACCCTCAGCTTCCCCTTCCACAGGCTCTGGAAACTTCATTGACTTGGCCACATTGACTTTCGAAGATACTTTCACTTCGTCCTGCAGACAGACATCAAAATAGTCATGTAAGTTATTGTGATAAGGCAAGGTACACAACACAACTGTAACTTCGCTATAGTTTGCACTTTATTTTTACAGTACAGTTTAGACACTGTACTAACTTTTTTGTAAGCAACTTTCTCACTACATGTAACAAATTTTAATTAGATTTTTGGTTGATTATTTAGTTGTAGGATTAGCAGAGCAAGTTAACGTTGAAGTTGTTTTCAAAATGCATACATTTGTAGATTAAAGATCCATACTAATACCTCAGATGTTCATCACTCATTTTCCCGTCTTCTTAGTTACTTATTTATCATGGGTTGCCAGAGTGGACCGAACAGCCAGTTACTCTGGTATATGTTTTATTTAATGTTTTGATGCACTTAAGCTGGCAAACCAGCACCAAGAGTCCACTAACTCAGGGGTTCCCAAACTTTTCAGTCGGCGACTCTCAAAGTGACTTGCGACTCCCAATATTCACTGAGGTGGTTATAGATATATAATCCTTGCACACAATGGCACACATGTACTGATAGGTCCAAGAATATTTATAATTTAATTTTGGAGAACGCCACTCGTAAACCATCCTCCATGTTTAGTCATGGCCTGTATTTATTTTTAATGTACAGTACATAAATGCCATAAAGGTGTCAGAAAGTTTAACCTGGTGCCATAAAATCAATGTACTGCATCTGACGCTATTGCTGTGTTTTTAATATAACGTAATCACCACAGATGAAACATGGCTGATTTTGCGAAAGCCCCTATCCCTTTTGTCCCGTGACTTTGGGAACCACTCCACTAACTCATGCGCCTCCAATGCCGGAAAATAACAATACACTTTTTCAGTCACACACACTCATACACTACAGCCATTTTAGTTTTGGCCGTAGAAGAACTTGCACAGATACTTCACATATAAATGCCACCTGGCCCAGGCCTCAAACCAGTGACCTTCTTATTGTGAGGTGACAGTGCTAACCACTGAGCCAGCAAATAATTTCAAGAGGTAGACTTGTTTACTTTCTAGGTACTTACTGTTGACCTTTTAAGTACAATATGTGCCTTTTGAAAAGCCGTCCCATTTGCACATCTTGTACCTTTATTTCTTAGAATGTACAGATAGTCTACTAATATTGCTAGTTGACATGTAGTACCAATGATACTAAAGTGAACTATCAAACTAAAGGTTTGCCCAAATTTAATTCATGTATTCATTAATTTTCTTTTCTGATTAGTCCCTTTTCTAGCAGGCACACAACATCAATACGTTAATATTAGGTTAGATATAGGTCATGATGTCATGTGACCAAAGGACAATGTTATTTTGACGTCCAATAACGACGCCAAATTACGTTGATATTTGGTTGATTTTAGGTTGTGTTGGAAAGTGACAAAAATCCAACATCCGATAGCTGTCATAGTGGTAATGTCCAAGGTGTAACATGATTAGATGTTGATATTTGGTTTATTTTAGGTTGATTATAGGTTTGACGTTGGACATAGACGTCGGCCTGATGTTGGGTTCTGACGTCAACCCGATTTTCACTTCCAAACATTATCCAACGTTAGCCAACTTTAGATCTTCATTAAAATATTACATTAGAAATTTAAAGAGTAGGTGACATGGTTAGCACTGTCGCCCCACAGCAAGAAGGTCACTAGTTTGAGTCCCGGCTGGGTCAGTTGGCATTTCTGTGTGGAGTTTGCATGCTCTCCTCATGTTGGCATGGGTTTCCTCCGGGTACTCCAGTTTCCCCCACAGGGACAGGCCATACAGGTGAAATGTAGTGTATGTGTGTGAATGAGTGTGTATAGATGTTCCCCAGTGATGGGTTGCAGATGGAAGGGTATCCACTGTGTAAAACATATGATGAATAAGTTGGTGGTTCATTCCACTGTAGCGACTCCTGATGAACAAAGGGACTAAGCCAAAGGAAAATAAATGAATGAATAAAAGAGTATTCAAGTTTGTTCATCTTTTAATTAGGTCATAACCCAAAACACTCTAACCACATCTTAGCAACACCCTCCCCCATATAATAGCAGTTGCATTGTGGTGGAGAGTTTTCAAAGACTTTCTGTTGAAAGCGCAATCTATTTTGCCCATGTTTGCACATCTCTCTAAGGAAATGAGAAATTAATAAGCTGCCTTAGCCAAAACTGCGTAATGGATCCCCAAACCATGTACTGCCAAACAATCAATGTCCTGTCTTTATTTATCCCGTTTAATGGCCCTATTGTTCAGCATCCGTACTAACATTGATGGTGACCTTACACACATTGACAAAAGCACACCCACCCACACGCTGAATTCATAACAAGAACATTATTAGAAAGAGGATTTTATTTCACTGGGGTCACTGGAATGATTTAATTATGTCCGTAGGGTCACTAAACACTTTACTAAGAAGTAGATAGAAATTGAAAGGTCATTTAATGAAAAAACTTCAGCATCCCTTAATATATGTGCATTTAAGTACTACTATGCTCCCTTATGGTACCATGAACATTTTAGGTACAGCCCTAGTGACAACTTTTATTTCTGTGCCTTTTTTCTGTGAGTGTAATAATAACTATTATTTTACTTTGAATATATTACTAAAAGGGCAACCCAGTGGCGCAGCGGTTAGCAATTTCGCCTCACAGCAAGAAAGTCACTGGTTCGAGTCCTGGCTGGGTCAGTTGGCATTTCTGTGTGGAGTTTGCATGTTCTCTTGTGGGTTTTCTCCAGGTGCTTTGGTTTCCCCCACAGTTCAAAGACATGCGCTATAGGTGAATTGGGTAAGCTAAATTGTCCGTTGTGTATGTATGTAAATGTAAGAGTGTTTGCGTGTTTCCCAGTGATGGGTTGCAGTTGGAAAGGCATTGGCTGCGTAAAGCATATGCTGGATAAGTTGCCGGTTCATTCCTGATGAATAAAGGGACTAAGCTGAAAAGAAAATGAATGAATGAATAAATGAATATTACTAAAAGGGTGTCACAGTGGCGCAGTGGGCAGCACGATTCCCTCACAGCAAGAAGGTCAGTACTTCAACTTTTACCAGAGTTGTTTTAAACTTGAGTATCTGTACTTCTACTTGAGTAAAGGATATGTGTACTTTTGCCATCTCAAACAAGCATGAGCAGATAATGCTAAGGAGCTATTTTAATACATTTAGCAAATGAACTGAGGTCTGCACGTGGAAATCATACACAACTCACAATGCACAGCCAGAGCTGTTTCTCCTATGTTCCTCAACAGAGTTGATGTTTTCTTTCTTCTGTTGTTCTTCCATTCTTTCATCGCCCTTCCCTTCCCTTCCGACCTGTCTCCCACCCACCCTCCTGCCCGACCCTAATTCCCAGCATTCCATCCTGCAAAGCCCCTCGTTCCCAAGCACACTCTTTTTCTACAGCACAATGCTCCGACTTGTTTGTAAAGGAGACATATTTTCCATCAGTGTGATACACTGAGTCATCCCGTTCCTCTCCGCTAATGCCTCTGCCAACATTCCCAGGCCAAATTAACTGATATAAGGATGTCTTGTTGTTTGAGTTGATTTATCTTCTGTCTGCATCTTAGATAAAAGATCTGCGCAGGGAAAACAACAAATGCGCAAGCAAAGTGTTGTGAAAGATGTTTGCATTGTGATTAATTGTACACCCTCTCATTATTTAATTATGCTAATGGCTACTATGCTACACATGGGAATGGATGGATGACAAATTAATACAGTAGTGTCATAATATTGTAGTTGTTCACTACGGATGATGTATTTCTGATTTTATCTAAGCTCAAGAGTTAATTTTGTGTCAAATAGAGAAAGATGCATTAGGCTAAAATGAGAGCAAACTCCAGTTTGTCAATGCCAAAACTGGATTTTTTTACCCCAATATATTTTAGCCTCTCCTTCCACCAAATTTGTGGTTAAAAAAAAGGTTTGCTGTCTATTGTCAGCAGTGGTGTAAAGCAATGAAATAGAAATACTCAAATAACTGTAATTGAGTATTTTTTCAGTAATTGTACTTTACGAAGTAGTTAAAAAATGTGTACTTTTACTTGAGTCCATTTTTAGTGCTGTCCAGTACTTTTACTCTACTATTTTCCTCCAGCCTGCAATCACTACCTTTGTATATTTATTTTTTATTGTCTACGGTGATTGTTTAATGCCAATTTAAAAAAAAAAAAAAATAATAATAATTGAATTCTTAGCATGTATTAACACTAAATATCCTATTTATCATGTATTAACACTAAAAATCTTATTTAACTTGTGTGTTCATTTGTTAGTTGTTCATAATTATATATTTATTATAGAAATGTTCTTGCCATGAAAATAGCCTTGGTTGCTGGCATGGCAATAAATAAAAAGAACACATTAAATTACATTCTAATGGCAATTTTCAAAATAGTCGTGTCACAGATGTTTTCACACTGCATGACTATCTGGGGTAGTGTTCTATTGGTGCTGTGTATACACTGTAGGATAGATCGGCGACAGGGGTTTTTACACTACATGCCTTTAAAATAGGAAGAATCGATGACAACTCTGTCTCGGTCCACGAACTACGTCTCACAACCAAACACACACGAGAAGTGACATGGAAACAACGTGAGCTCATGTGTGTATATTTTGTTATTAAGTACATAATGAGAAAGAAGGCTTTGGTGGGGTAGAAAATCTACATAGTTTGCTTAGTTTTAAAGGGAATTCAACCCAGTTGTGGTATTGCTTAGATTACACGTCAAACACACGGGTGCTCCTGCCAAATTTCCACAAGTTTTTCCCTCATTTCTTGGGTTCAAATAGACCGAAAATAAACCCTTTTAACTTTCCCCCCAACCTTCAGCTGACCTGCAGATACCCATATTAGTGGATGCTGCTCTCTTATTGGCTGTAGGTAATTGACAATGTTATTTTCAATCAGAACACATTTCACACGGCATGATTTTGAATCGCTGAAAGCTCCTGATATTTAGCATGCCAAATATCTCACTAATGCAAGCCAACACAAATCAGTGATTCAGCATGTACATTTAATAATGTTAAAAAGGTTTAATATGTATTATTTAGATAATAAACCTTACCATTTCGTTGGAGTGCAGTAAGTGCACTATTTTGTGCTTCTGAATGGCTGTATTTAAATTTCTGTCATGTTTCGTCTGCTGGTGCAAACCCACTCACCTAATGTTTACATTTGTAATATTACATTCGTAATATTTATATTATTTCCTAATTAGTAACCTAATTTTGAACTCTGAATCGGTGTTTCATTTCAGAGTCTGCTACTGTCCACCAGAGGTCCCATTTCGGTCCCGGACACATGATTTAAGAGCCTTTCTGACTGAATGAATGAAATATGTGGTTTTCCCACAAGGCAACCTAGTATGCTGAAATATAATTGGCTAAACTGTCATGGAAGAGTGGAGAACATGAGACTGTTTCCTATGACGCTCCAGAGACAGACGAGTCTTCGCTGAGGCCAGCTTCCAGCCTCCGCCACTGAGACTGCAGCTCTGCACAAGACGTTTGGCCAGCGGAGAAATTAAAATGGTCGTGCCCAACTGAGCCTGGTTTCTCTCAAGGTTTTTTTTCTTCACTTCCGCCTTTAGTGAAGTTTTTTTTCCCTCTCCGCTGTCGCCACTGGCTTGCATGGTTCAGGATCTGTAGAGCCGCGCATCGTTGGATTTGCTCTTCAGTGTTTGGACTCTCAATAGTGATTATTAAACCACACTGAACTGAGCTAAACTGAACTGAACTTAAACACTACAAACTTAACTACACTGTTCCTATTTACTGTGACCTTTTATGTGAAGCTGCTTTGACACAATCTACATTGTATAAGCGCTATACAAATAAAGGTGAATTGAATTGAATTAAACTGGCATTGGGTGGGTTAAAAGAACCAAAACAAAGACAGCCCTTCTGGCATGTAACACATTTTCAAAGCAGAGTATCTGACTTCAGCATTGTTTTTCAGATAAACAAGAACGTTCACTTAGCATGCTTCTTAAATATCTGCGAACATATTACGATATTTCAATGCTTTAGAAAAGTCAAAAACATACATACGGCACTTTTAAGTACTTTTAGAAAGGCAAATTTTTACTCAGATGCTTAGTACAATTTAGAACAGATATTTTTACATTGCTTGCGCTCCATTTTTTGGCAAGTAATGGTATTTTTTCTTGAGTATGATTTCAAAGTTTCCCAAAAAATATATAATAAATATAAATCCTAAATGTAAATTAGGTGCGTTTCCACCAGGCTGTTAGAGGGGCTCACTCTAGTATTGGTAACCTAGTAACCAGCAGTAATCAAAGCAAACATAATGTAGTCACAGTTGAGTAATGTCCACGACATCAGAGTTTATTCATTTCCATCTTCCAGTATTTGCATTAACACTTTTCCACACAAGTCCAAACCCACTGCAAGCGAGTGCTAAAAACACTCATTTCTTAGGCGATGCTTCAAAATGCACAACATAAGAATGTGCTGATGACAAACACTATATGCACAAACAGGGACAGGCACAGCCACAGAGGTATGTTGAATATATAAATACATCAATACATTTAGACAACTTAATGTTTTGATTGATATTGAGATATGAAGAGACTCTCAACCGACATAACAAAAATGTTTCTGACAACAACCACCTATTAACGCTTTAACTTTTCTTTTGCATCCATTAAAACACCTAGCTGTAGAGTCATCTTATTTCATATATGAGGTCAGATCATGATGAAGTTCAGAATATAAGAAGGGCACCTAATCTAAGAGCTAAGGATACAAAGGTCAGAAGGTCACTGATAATCTGTAAACAACCTTCTGCAAAAGCAGCTGCAATGGAAGAAAAGTAAGATGGAAAACATGTTAAAGGAAGTCAGGCAGTCACCTTGGTGAGCCCATATCCCACAGTGCCTCTCTCAAGTTAATGTTGCATTGTTCTGCCGAGCAGAGAGGAAGGGAAACACGCACTCCACCGTTAGAAACTATTGGAAAATTTGAGCAAATGCGTGTATGAGGGGAATGATAAGAGCTGGGGAGTTACATTTCACATTCCCCAGAAAACATTCCCTTTGAACTTGTTCCCTTTTGAAAGGCGAGATCCTCTCAAACCATGAAACAGAAATCACTTTGTTTATTATTATTAACTGAACGGTTCATATTTAGTCTATTCTATGTAAAATGCATGATTTGGGGAAGATATTTTAGCATACTTTTTAAATGAGAATGTATTATGTGAAATTAATATACAGAATTACTCACTAACTACGACATTCTTCAGCTTAGTCCCTGATTTTTCACAGCGGAATGAACCGGCAATTACTCTGGAATATGTTTTATGCAGCAGATGCCTTTCTAGCCACAACCCAGCACTGAGAATCACCTATACATTCTCTCATTCACACACACTCATACACTATGACCGATTTTGTTTACCTATTTTACCTTCACAGCATGTCTTTGGAGAGGACTGTGGGGAGAGTCAGAGCTATACTGAATTATTTAGAACTATTTTAATACATTTTTCAAATCACTTCTAATTGACGTTGAT
Organism: Danio aesculapii; assembly: GCF_903798145.1. Classification (NCBI taxonomy): domain Eukaryota; kingdom Metazoa; phylum Chordata; class Actinopteri; order Cypriniformes; family Danionidae; genus Danio; species Danio aesculapii. Next base: position 34,182,867 of record NC_079458.1, read on the forward strand.
GCATAATAATTATGTACAACTCAGTATTTATGCTATGTTCCGTATATACAGAATTATACTGAAGTAAGAACTGAACGTATTTTTTTTCCTTTTTATTTTATGGACCTTAAATGCAATTAAAGTTAAATCCATTGTAGTTTTTAATTATATGTAGTAAATGCAATTAGTTGAAGATTAGAGTGCTGTTTAACCCACTTAAACGAGACGAAAGTCCATCCATATACGTAATTTCCTTCTCCACGAAAGTACAGGAGTAAAGTAAAGAGTAAAGGCAAAGTATAGAGGCCGAATGGAGGAGGCTCATTCTTTATTCACGCGCTGCAGATGGTTTTCTCGCTAGTGAAGTGTTCAGTTTTTCCACTTACAAAATCTGCCATGTAAATATCAAATGCGCCATGGCGTGACGCAACTGACTCCGAAAGGGAATGGGAGATGAAACTCTGATTGGTTTAATACACGTTACGCTCAAAACACCCATAACTCATTAAGAGAATAAGCACAACCCTGTTAGACCATGCACTGGGTTTCCATCCTTAAAATAGCAAAAGTGGATTCGGACACAGCCTTAATGCTTTTGCACTTCGGACTTTGCACCTAGATCATTAAAATAGAGCCCAATGTGCGATTAAAGAGATAGTTCATAAAAAAAAGTAAATTACCTCATTATTTAGTATATCTCATGGTATTTTAAACCTTTATGAGTTTCTTTCATCTGTTGAACAAAAAAAAGAAGATATTTTGAAGAATGCTGGTTACTGGCACCCGGTCATTTCTATAGTATTTCTTCCTGTGGAAGACAATGGGTGGTAGTGACCTTCAAAGTATCTTTTTTGTGGTCAACAAAGAAAGGAACGTAAACAGGTTTTGAACATGTAAAGGTTGAATAAATGATGGCAGAATTAAAATTAAACTATCCAATTAAAATGTATTCACAATATAAGAATGAACTAAATGATAGCTCAGAGGGAGGTTTAAGGATAGTATCTAGTATTACTCAGTTTATGTAATGACTATAAATATATATAGTGTGTACACATGAAAAAAAAGTCCTTCAATATAAAGTCCTAGCCACTTATTTTTCTCAAGGCTTGTTATTTGTTGTGTGAAATCATATTATATGAACAGGGCTCCCCTTTCATAAATAGATCAGTGATTCCTACCAAACATAATAAACAATCATTGTTTAAGCATGTCCTAAAAACTACCTCTGTCAGAAGAGAAGAAAAGAAGAATGTAAACCCACCATCCAATTACATCTACTTTCTTCCAGTTATAGCAGTTGCCTTAGTAATAAGTAACATACAGGGTTTCTGAGTCAGTCCAGAAACCAGTTTTATATACTTTATTCTTTCTCATTCTGTCTCTCTCATCTGGGAAGAAATATTATGTCATTCTGCGGCTCTCGCCCTTTTTTTTCCCCTTTCAAACACAAGGTGCTCTGCACGTACACACACACGCAACACACACAAATGAGTAGCTTACAGAGACTGCTTGACTTTTCCATGAGCCAACCACAGAAGCATGGAAGGCCGTGGGCTACAGAGATTGACATAATATATGAGCGCAGAGCACAGAGAAGCTGTTTGTGTGTCTCCGAGACAGTTAATGTGCGCATGTGTGTTTGTCACAGTGTATAAACACAAAATCAAACAACAAGAGCTCTTTTGACTCTGTATGTGTCACATGGTGAGAGGTTTGGTAAACTGTCTATCTATTCATCCATCCATCCATCCATCCATCCATCCATCCATCCATCCATCCATCTATCTATCTATCTATCTATCTATCTATCTATCTTTGTCACTCTGGTGTGTTTGCAGGTAGGTTCCTCATATGCTGATATCAGCTGGCTTCAACAGCAGCTGGTCAGCAGAATCGTCCTTTCTTTTATACTTTCATTCATCTGTTGTTCTCTTTTACAGCCTCTATCTGTCTTTTTTAGTCAAAATCTTTTACTTTTCTCTCTGACATACCACAACTTTATATCTCCACAAATTGGATAAAAGAATAGAAATGTCATTATGGTTCACCAGTAAATCAGCAAAGAATGAACATTATTTCATATCTTTCTAACCCCATACAGTATATGATCTATCACACTAATTTAGGAGACTTAAAGTGATAGTTCCCCCAAATTGAAAATTCTGTTATCATCACCATCAAACATGGGGTGCATTTCTCAAACAATGACAAAACTTGCGACTGAACTATTACAGTACGATGCATTGCTTGTGAAAAGAACAATGTAGTGACGAGTATTTTCTTTGTTGCATATACATAATTTGAACCATGTTAATTATAACGTTAAATGTCCATAATGATGCTCTAAATGGGTTGGAGTAACAACTTCTTTAGAGAAAAACCCCATACTTTTATGTGCAAATTATGTTTTACATGCACATGCATTTAAAAAAAATCCAATATTAGTTTTGCTAAAAACATGCACTTGCTTTCTATATTAATTGAAATATACACTGTAAAAAAAATCAAAAATTTTACGGTTTATTTCCGGCAGCTGGGGTGCCAGAAAAAAAGTAAAATAACGACCATTAAATTACAGAAATTTACCAGAAATTTAAATTTCAGAAACCGTTATTTTACAGTAAATTTCTGTAATTTAATGTCGCTTTATTTTACAGTAAATTTCTGTAATTTAATGTCACTTTATTTTATGGTAAATTTCTGTAATTTAATGTAGCTTTATTTTACGGTAAATTTCGGTAATTTAATGTCCGTTATTTTACAGTAAATTTCTGTAATTTAATGGACGTTATATTACAGGGTTTTTTTTCGGCACCCCAGCTGCCGGAAATAAACCGTAAAATTACAGATTTTTTTACAGTGTTTGTAAACCGCACATACAGGGCCAATATGTTTCCTTTACAAATATTATTAAGAACGTTTTTCTATTCTAAAACATAAAAACCACTTAGCTAACACGTACTATAATCTCATATATATAAATTGTCAGGCAAATGACTGTAGTTTACAGTAGGCTATTTATTAAGAAAATAAAAAAATCCTACTTAATAATAATAATAATAATTATTATTATTATTATTATTCATTTATTATCATTACTTTTTTGTTTAAAAGTTTACATTTACCATTTGAAACATTCAAACAACTGCAGAAATGTTCTAACCAACAGGCCATATCATATACAGATACATTTCTTAATGAATAACCTACTATAAATTAAAAGTATTAACGTATGCTATAGATTTTGTTTTCACAAGCTTTGGAGACATAACATAAATTCCACTTTTAAATAATAGGTCACCTATAGCTTTCTCATGAGCCACGGCTGCATTCAAAATGGTATAAATGTTTTCAAAGTGCACTGCGAAGAAGACACAATTGTCAATATGAAGATCGCTACAACTGAACTGTAAAAAATCATTTGAAAGCAAATTACACCTAAGAGGGATGACTTTAATGCCTTTTTTATTATTATTCCAAGTTTAAATGTTAAAACGTTCTAAATGAATAGGGCATGGGATAACTGTGTATAGAACACAACCATGAACTATGCTTAACTACAGCTCTAGAGGTGTAGTTGCAGGCATACAAGTTTGAGACGCAGTGTGCGAATGTTCGTTGGAATGACAGATTTGAGAAACGCCAAATCAACAAACTATGTTTGTAACAACTGAACTTGCAACCTTAGTTGGCTAACGATGGTTTTCGGAAACACACCACTGTTTGACTTTCTTTTTTTCTGTTGAGGTTGGAGTGTTGGAAATACTATAATTATTGACTTCTATAGTATTTGTTTTTCCAGTTATGGAAGTCAATGGTTACCAGTTTCTAACATTCTTCAAAATATCTTCTTATGCAACAGAAAAAGGAAACTCATAAAGGTTTGAAATCACTTGAGGGTGAGTAAGCTGAGAGTAAATTAAAATATTTCTTTGTGTGAACCAACCCTTTACGCTTGTTTTAGTAATGTGCCCTTTATTAAATTTTTTTAAAATATTACCTTACATGCAGTGTGTAATGTAGCTGTATTATAGATCAAAGATTATGATAAATGAAGTTATTTTCACCTAAAAACACAGAATTTATTCTGAACTGCTAAAATGAATCACTGGAGATTCAACTTTAATTACTGAAACAAATCTACTGTATTGCACATCTGCATACTTTCAGCTAATCCTCTTCATTGGCTTACATTCATATGCAAACACAAACTACTGCATCTATTAAAACATCGCAATCACAAATTAACTGTAGTACTGGGAAACACCCATATTTAGCAAATTTAGTTTATTCAATTCACCTGTCTTTGGACTGTGGGGGAAACCGGAACATCTGGAGGAAACCTACGCGAACATGATGAGAACATGCAAACTCCACACAGAAATGCCACCTGACCCAGCCCACTCAGTGACCTTCTTGCTGTGAGGCAACAGTACTAACAATGAATCAAACAAATCATATTAGACTCATTTAAAACATAAGGAAAGTAAAGAGACCTCCAGAATTTAGGTCAAAGGGAGTACTCACTTTTTTAAAGTATAGTCAACTAGTCATTTAAAAGCAATAGGTTTACTCACTTATTTTTGTTAAGTCAACTAATCACTTTTTACATTGCAAGTCTTCTTTATGCTTTTGTTCTGAAATAACATAACTGTCATAAAATAAAATCTCAAATTTGTGTTAAATAATCTTCATTATAGCAAGCACCCAAGCTGAAAATGTCTGCCACATGTTGCAGACTGATAAATGAAAAGCCTGTGTGTGGATGGTGGAATATTTCCACTGCCTCACAGAAGCGTCTCTTTTCAGTCACATGTGAAGAGCTCTTTCACATCTGCCTGCCTCCAGCCTGCCGTGTCTCCATGGCGATGAGGGATTCCCTCCCACAACACCCACCACCCCACCTTTCCATTGAGAGCAGCCACCACACCCACAAACTCCAGAAGCAGAGGGAAAAAGAGTGGGTGTGGGGGGTTTCCCAAGATTATAGCACTGGATGAGTGGAAGGGAATCCTCCGGACATGTTGCATAACCTAGTCATGGAGGAAATGGAAACGTGGAACACTGGGATGTGTGGAATGTGAATGCGAATGTGTTTTGAGGACGAATGGCTTTGTAAAGATAACATTAAAAAAGCAAAAGCGCACACACACACAACAGTTTTATTGTGATTATTATAGCAGAAAGACATAAACAGTTTCCTTTCCTATTGCAAGCTCATAAATATAAGTCATCTTCAAATTCTGCTCCTGGAAGGCCATCTTTGTGCAGATTTTTAAAATGTCCATACACTCAAAAATGACATTTGTTTAAACCAGTGGTTCTCAAAGTGGGGGTCGGGACCCCCTGAGGGGTCACGAGACCATGAGAGGGGGTCGCTTGGTGATTTCTAAAAATCTCATATATTTTATTTAGACTATTACAATGATCATATTTTATCAATTATTATATTTTATTTGCGACCCCTGGGGTTATTATGCTCTAGCATCTAACATCACAGCAATAGCGTTAGTTGCAGCAGATTTATTTTGCGGTACAATATTAAACTTTGACACCTTTATGGCACTAACATATATTAAAAATTAAGGCCACGACTGAACAAGGAGGAGGATCTCCAAGTGGCTCCATGTCTCCAAAATTAAACCAAGAATAGTCTTGTGCTATAAACAATGTGGTCACCATTCTCATTAAGTGAGATTAATATTAAATTAAACAAATGAATAATGATTATGAAAAAATATGGTCATAAGACCATTGGTTATAAGCCAATAAGCTTATGTTTATATAGTTCCTATTGGTGTGTGTGCGCCATTGTGTGCAATATTTGTATGCTTAGAACCAACTCCGAGCATAGTGGGGGTTGCGAGTCCCTGGAGTTGTTATTTTTGTGGTTGCGGGCTAAAAAGTTTAAGAATACCCCATAGATTCAACAAGGTACCAGAAATATTCCTCAGAGATTTTGATCTAAATTGACATGATAACATCACGCAGTTGCTGCAGATTTTTCAGAATCAGAATCAGAAAGAGCTTTATTGCCAGGTATGTTCACACATACGAGGAATTTGTTTTCGTGACAGAGCTTTCGGCTGCACATCCATGATGTGAATCTCCCACTACAACACATCCAAAAGTTGCTCTGCTGGATTTAGTTCTGGTGACTGTGGAGGCCATTTGAGTACAGTGAACTCGATGTCATGTTCAAGAAACCAGTCTGAGATGATTCACGCTTTATGACATGGCCCAATATCCTGCTTGAAGCAGCTATCAAAATATGGGTACACTGTGGTCATAAAGGGATGGACATAGTCAGCAGCAATACTCAGGTAGACTGTGGTATTGACACGATGCTCAATTGGTACTAATGGGCCCAAAGTGTGCCAAGAAAATATCCCCCACACCATTACACCACCAACACAAGCCTTAAACGTTGATACAATGCAAGATGGATCCATGCTTTCATGTTGTTGATGCCAAATTCTGATCCCACCATCTGAATGTCGCAGCAGAAATCGAGACTCACCAGACCAGGCAATGTTTTTCCAATCTTCTTTTGTCCAATTTTGGTGAGCCTGTGCCAACTGTAGCCTCAGTTTCCTGTTCTTAGCTGACAGGAGTGTGGTCTTCTGCTGCTGTAGCCCATCCACCACAAGGTTGGACATGTTGTGCGTTCAGAGATGCTCTTCTGCATACCTCAGTTGTAACGAGTGGTTATTTGAGTTACTGCTGCCTTTCTATCAGCTGGAACCAGTCTGGCCATTCTCCTCTGACATCAACAAGGCATTTGCACCCACAAAACTGCAGCTCACCGGATATTTTCTCGTTTTTAGACCATTTTCTGTAAACCCTAAAGATGGTTGTGCATGAAAATCCTAGTAGATCAGCAGTTTCTGAAATACTCAGACCAGCCCGTCTGGCACCATCAACCATGTCACGTTCAGTCACTTAAATCCTCTTTCTTCCCCATTCTGATGCTCGGTTTGAACTACAGCAAATCGTCTTGGCCATGTCTACATGCTTAAATGCATTGAGTTGCTGCCATGTGATTGGCTGATTAGAAATTTGCGTTAACGATCAGTTAAACAGTTGTACCTAATTAAGTGGCCGGTGAATGTAATGTAGAATTAAACATGGCAATAGAACACAGTAGTAGTGTGGATGAAATCCAAATTCTGAATAATTTTTAATCCTCCTTTATCACATTATTGGATGAACAGGAGGAGAAAGAATGGGAAAATACTGTGTGGACAGACTCCAGGGAAAAGAACAGTCTTTTCTTTTCAGCTGTTCTTTTGCTGAGTTATTTTCTCTCCTTTAATGTTATAAAGAGAGAGAGAGAGAGAGAGAGAGAGAGAGAGAGGGAGAGAGAGATATTTGACTATATAAAGTGATGGTATGCTGGCTTTCCCTGCAGGGAATATTGTTTGATGAATCAGAGGCTGTTGTTGAGATAGAGAGAGCTGCAAGGCTGTTCAACTGTTACAACACCAAATTAAACTGTTTGATGTCATAAACACTGAGCGTTTCCGTGGCAACCGCACAACATTATCCTCATGGCGACTGTCGTGTTTAACAATCGCTGGTGTCCTTGAAGATCCGCATGCGTGTGGAGCTCCGAGTACACTTTAGGAAATCACTCACGCTGTAACATGGCTGGAACACGCTGCTCTGAAAAACCCAGCACTGGCATCTGGAGCTCACAAAGCAATTCTTTATTTCTATGTTCATCAACAACAGACTGTTCAAAAATGTTTCCTCAAGGTTTGGGGCATGGAGAAACTCATGCATCCGTTGCCATGTTGAGCTTTATAAGCAAAGCAGGCAGTTTCCAGTCTGTGGTAAGCTATTTAAAGGGATAGTTCACCCAAAAATGAAAATGTACTCAGTATTTAGAGTACTTACCCTCAAGTGGTTCAAAGCCTTTATGAGTTTCTTTCTTCTGTTGAGCACGAAAGAAAATATGTTGAAGGAAGTTGAAAAGCCTGTAACCCATCTTCTTTTTGTGATTAACAGTAATTAAGGGCGTCACAGTGGCGCAGTGGGTAGCAAGATCGCCTCACAGCAAGATGGTCACTGGTTTGAGCCCCGGCTGGGTCAGTTGGCATTTCTGTGTGGAGTTTGCATGTTCCATGCACTATAGGTGAATTGGGTAAGTGTATAGTAGTGTATTTGTGTGAATGAGTGTGTATGGATGTTTTCCTGTGATGGGTTGTGGCTGGAAGGGCTTCCGCTGTTGAAACATATGCTGGATAAGTTGGCGGTTCATTCCGCTGTGGTGACCCCAGATTAATAAAGGGACTACGTCGAAAAGAAAATGACTGAATGAATAACGGCCAATTAAATGATGATAGAATTTTCACACAGATTTTTTTGGTGAACTACATGGAGTCAATCTTGGGACATATATACTTGCAAAATAAAATGAAAATTTTTTTTTTGCAAACAATAAAATAAATTATTGAACAAAAAAAATTATTGTTTTTAAATATAACCATGCGGCGAGAGCAAGCGAGAAAGCGAAACACCTCGTGCTTTAGACGGCCTTGTAAACAACTAGTGCGGGGGGCACAGGGTAGATTCTGCCCTTCTTCTTGGCTTTGTGGCTGTTCATCAAGACGACGACAAAATTTGTTTGCGCTCGGGTCGACCATGGCTCGTTATTATATGTATATATTATTACAGTGTAATGTCTTGGCTGTGTATTTGAAAATGACGGTGCCTTTGTTTTCATTCTACTGCTTGTTCGCTAGTGACGTATCTCTGTAAACTAATAACGATCAGCTGTGCGTCTTGCTCTGCCTTTTAGTACACTTTTTTTGTGCTAGGTACCCTTCCGAAAGGGTATCCCAAAAGTGATACGGTACGGTTCACTTTTAGGTACCTTTTGACAGTGGAAACGGCCATAAAAGTGTACAGAACCGTACCATACTGTACCGTACCCACTCAGTGGAAACCAATAGTCTTTTTTTTTATTGCAAATACTTTAAAATGTATATATATTACATATTAAATATGTACATATTTAGTATGTATATATATTTATATTTTTTTGCACTGCTTGTTTTTTGCAGATCTTTTTTGTTTATTTTTTATTAATTTAATTATTCAAAAATGTATTTTTCGCTTTGCGATTTTTAGAGATTTGCATTTATTTATTTTTTGTTTGCAAAACTTTCTTTTATTTTGCAAGTATATATGGCCCTACATTGACTTCATAGAACTAGCTCTTTTTTTAACTGGCTTTGCCCATAGGAATACTTAGTTTGTAGGACAGTAAAGAATATTTAGTTTGGTATTCAGAACATGTAATCACCTTTGGTTCATACTGCTGATTTAGAGTGTGCCCGGCACCACGATCCTGGTTGCCATGGTGCAGCTGAGTTACTCTTTCCAATAACAATGGGGAAGAGAGGTTTGTGTTTACACAGAGATTTATGACTGTGTGGAACATCAGCACATCCTCTCTGTACAGCCGTAGAAATGTACCAAATTCTCCCAGCAGCAAAGAAATGACTGATTTAGACATTTGCTTCTCATTTTTTACAACTTTTTTTTACTTTGTACCAAATTCTGAATTGCTACATGAACTCTGAAAAGTAATACATATGCTTTGATGTTTTCAAAGGGTCATATAGACCATTTTGAGGGGTGTAAACAAAAACAATGGTCGTAACCTTTTTCCTGTATTACATTTTTAATTTCTATACTGTAGCTTCAGAGAATCCAAAAAGAGCCACACATTAATAAATAATATTATAACAGCTGTTTTAACATTAAGATATGATTCAATTGCCTCTTGTTACAGTTACTAAATAGTTTCACAACAAGCAGAAAATGTTCATGGTCCAATGACATGACCACATTGAAATGGTCTATATTGTAACAGCTAATTTTTTATTGAACCGCTTATAATGAACATTAAAAAGATGTTTCTCTTAGTATTGTTAATGAGTCAAGCAAGCAATGCTACTAAAGTTTTCTTCATTTTTCAGAAAAGTAGATTCATTCTGTGGAGCCTTTTTACATTTACATTTACATTTAGTCATTTAGCGGACGCTTTTATCCAAAGCGACTTACAAATGAGGACAAGGAAGCAATTTACACAACTATAAGAGCAGCAGTGAATAAGTGTTATAGACAAGTTTCAGGTGTGTAAAGTCTAAGAAGCAAAGCATTAGTAGTGTTTTTTTTTTATTTATTTATTTTTTTTTTGAGAGAGAGAGTACAGTTAGTGGTATAGCCAGAGAGGCAGTTACAGATTAGGAAGGACTTTTTTTTTTTACATCCTTTTACATCTATCAAAATAATTATGTGACTATTTACCACTGATGCAGCTGATGTGCTTTCTTGTCTTAGTATTATAGATGTATTTTTATTTATTTATTTATTTTAATACTTTTTTCAATTTAAATTTGATTTTTAAACACTTTTACTGCTCACTTTAAAGTCCTCATTCTGTTTTGACAGAAGTAGAAATGCTAGTGTATAGCATAAAAAAACATAATTAGAATTTTAAATGTAGTGTTTATTTAATAATAAGGTTAATAAAAAGCTGGTCAAAACAGTTTTGTAACTGCTTTAAGTGTAAATTACAGTATATATTAAGGATGCTCAAAATAACCGAGTAACCGTTAACCGAAAGGGTGCGTTTTTAACCGATTAATGGTATCAGTTAAATGATTAAATAATATTATTTTCATTCATTTATTCATTTTCTTTTCGGCTTAGTCCCTTTATTAATCCGGGATCGCCACAGTGGAATGAACCACCAACTTATCTAGCATGTTTTTTACGCAGCGGATGCCCTTCCAGCCACAACCCATCTCTGGGAAAATAATATTATTTTATATATTTTTAAAGTTTGGCTGCATAAGGGGCCGATCACAGCGAACAAACTTTTTGCATTGAGAGGGGCATCTTTTGAATGGTTTACTAACGGCTCAAGTGTTTTGCGTGCTGCTTATGCGCCCTGCATGCCTTGCGTTTTTGCAGTTGCGCGCTGTGCGCTCGCAATTGAAATAAAAGTCAACTCTGAGCGGAAAAAGCGCATTACACCCATACCTGCCAACACTTCTGTTTTTCCTGGGAGTCTCCCGTATTTCAGACCCATCTCCCGCCACCCTCCCGTTTTGTTATTTCTCCCAGAAAACTCCCGCAGTGCACACACATGAACCGCAAATGATAGAGGAAATACATACAAGGTAAAATCAGATACTCAAGACATGATCTTTATTCTTTAATGACTTATATTAAAAACTCCATTAAAGGTGAAAACCCCAAAAATATAATTATAAAAAAAATGTTGACAAGAGGCTTGTGGTATAAGAATTAGAGCAGAGCATTTATTAAACGCATAGGCCTATTTTCCATGGAGCGATGGATTTGACGTAGCCTGCTATTTTTATTTGACAGAAGAAAAGAAAACACATGATTGGATATAAACAGCCTATGTCGGTTCCTAAAAATGATTTAGTCAGTGTTTTCGTTTTTTGATCTAAATTTGTCATTTAAGTGAAAAATATCTAGGGCAGGACTATTTATTTTATTCTTTTTTTTCTATGCTGTTGAATGCTGAAGATGTTCTGTTATGTTCTGTATGCTGTTGTTCGCATGTTAAAATAAATCAGTATTTTAAAAAGCAATATTTAATGTGTCACACAAAATAGACACGTCAATTTTTTTATTTTTTAATTAAATAATAATTTAACATTAATCTGACCAGTTAGCCGTTAATATTCAGTTAACGAGCGGCAGCTGTCGGTTGACAAAATTAACCTAAATGAGCATCCCTAGTATATATATATATATATATATATATATATATATATATATATATATATATATATATATATATATATATATATATATATATATATATATACAAAAAGTTAGGGTAACTCAAACCATTTGAGAAAACCGATTGCAACAAACCATTTAAGTTAAAAAACAAATCTTAATGAGTACTGTTAACTTACTCCAATTGAGTAAACAAAGCAGTCTGAGCACAGTAAAACCCAATAAATGAAGAGAACTCAAACCAACTGTAAACTGCAATACTGTAAGATCCAATTAGTTAAGCCAACTCAACCCGTTTGAGGAAACCGATTGCTACAAACCATTTGAGTTGAAAAACTAATCTTTAAGTACGGTGTGCTCCGTTTAAGTTGAAGTTATGAGGTATTTAATTAACTCATTACTTTCAACACTGAGTTCAAAACTCTTTTCAAATGAGTAGAATTAACTTTCAGTAAATTTTGAGTTAATGACACTCATTTCATTGGATAAAGTTGACTGTTGGGTTTTACAGTGTAATTAATGGATGGATTAGTTTGTGAAAAAAGAATGTTTTGACAATGTTTTTGTTTCAATTTATGGACTTGTCTCTGAACCAATGCAGGAAGGTCAGACAGTTCTTGGATTAGTTAGCAGAGTAATAGCACAGCATTGCTTAAAATATTGCAAAACCTTCTATAGCCAAACCTTTGGTCAATTGTGCTAATGCCAAACGTTAGTTTCAATGGTGCCAGGAGCGAAAATCTTGGCCTGTGTACAATGTGAAAGATGTATTGTTCTCTAATGTGTCCACCTTTACTGTCTTTCCCACATCTGGGAGAGTTACGGTGTGGAGAATCCCCAAAGAAGTGTACCACCCAGACTGTTGCATGTCCAGAGTGAAGCATGGCGGTGGATCAGTGATAGTGTGGACTGCAATATCATGACATTCCCTAGGCCTAATACTTGTGCTAGATGGGCGCATCACTGCCAAGGACTACAGAACCATTCTGGAGGACCATGTGCACCCAAGGCAGTCTCGTGTATCAGAATGATAATGCACCAATACACAAAGCATGACTGGTGACAGAGTAGTTTGAGGAACATGAAAATGAAGTTGAACATCTCCCATGGCCTGCACAGTCACCAGATTATTAAGCCATTTTAGGGTGTTTTGGAGGAGGGAGTCAAGAAAGGTTGTCCTCCAGCAGCATCACATAGTGAAGTGACCCTTGCCACTATTTTGCAAGAAGATAGGCTCCAAATCCCTCTGCCCACTGTGTAGGACTTCTATCATTCCCAAGATGAATTGATGCAGTATTAGCTGCAAAAGGAGGCCATATACCATACTATTGATTTATTGTAATCTAAAACCAGGCGTTTCAGTTTCATTGTCCAGTTTCATTGTGTGTGTAACTTAAGGTGGAACAAATCCTGGGAAGTAGCTGAAAAGAAACGATGGAGGGTAGGAGACAGAGAGCGAACAAGATAAAGCCTCTGCCAGACGGAGAAACATGGGCCAAAAGCCAAAGTCATGCTGCTACGCCTCATGCCCGCCTGAAGATTAACTGCACAGAAACAACTCAAAAAGACACACAGCACCGGGCCATGCCAGCAGCGGATATAGCCATCCACTTCAGCTTTACATGAGCGTCTGCTCCAGATCAATGACAGAGAATAACCCAAACTGGTTCACGAGCCCTTTCCCCCTCATAATCAAACAACTATGCAGCGGATCCTATTTATAGCAGCCACTAGTGCCTTTCCTTCCCTTCTAGCAGATGTGTGTGTGTACTAACTGTGTTTTAAGAACACAGATGTCTTTCTATTCTTATAACTTTACACACTTCTTACTGTCTGTTTTACACACTTTTCCTCTAATTCTCTTGCTTTCCTGGTCTCGTATGTTGCTTCTTTCTCTCTCTCTAATTTCAGTCAATGAAGGAAGCCACTGCCCTGCTGAAAACTGCTTCTAAAGCAACAAAAGACAAATGAGCTTTTCTAAATGACGTCGACCGCAGGAGTATTTTTGGGACTTTGCCATATATGGTCTACCAGTGTAACTTGCAGATAAAATACATCAACTTTCAACCCCTGTGTGATCAGTTTTCATTACGCAAGTTACATAATAAAGTTAAGCATTTCAGTCTTTTTAAGGTGGACAAGAGCCAAGTTTTACCTTCTAATTTAAAACAGTGTAGCCCATTTAATCACAGATTTCTGATTGACGGAAATATATAGCAATTATGATACGCAAATCACCATCTCAATTACATACAGAACAAGAACTTCTGAATATAATCCAAATAATTTTACCTATCTTTCGGCTTATTAACCATGCTGGGGGGAAAAATGCAGCACATGCTGCTAGTTTTGACACGTGGCTGCTGTTTTAAACTGGTTCTGGCTGGTTCTTTCTTGTCATGAATGGTTTTAAGCTGGTTCTTTGCTGGTCATGCTTAAACTAGCTCAGAAAGAACCAGTAAGAATCTACTACAACCATCTGTCACCGGGTGTCAAGGGAGCGAAGACAAGAGGTTGGATCCAAATGCATTTTTTTATAAAAATAATTATTTGTGCAATCAAAAACAAGTGAAGTCAAAAAGCAAGAACTCAGGTATCATGAAGGGCATCAAAAAATGCAAAAACAAAGTGATGATCAAAGTACAAAAAGTAACAAAACAATCATCAAAACAGAACTAGAAAAACTGAACAAGACGACACTCACTGAAACCATACAGGTACTGAAAAACAAAGACTCAGCATCGACTGGTGTGTGCAATGTGTATAAATAGTCCAAACAATTCATGATGACGGTGTTCAGCTGTGTGTGATTAATGGTGAATGGTGAGCGGTGTGTGCAACGGCATGCTGGGATATGTAGTTTCTGAATGATGTGAGTGTAGTATGCCAGCGATGTTGGATCTATTTGTTTCTCCACTAAAAAATCCAATCATAAAATCAGATCTTTATTTTTAGACCTGGTCATCTCAAATCCTTCTTCTATTTCTTATTGGAACAACCTCTTTGATGATATTAAATGGTCATATGTCTGGTCACTCCCCCAGAATTTTTTTTAAACAAATAAAATTAAAGAAATTTCTTTTAAATTTATTCACAGGTTTTATCCAGTTAAACAATTTTTACAAAAATTAAAAAATGACACTGACATCTCTTGCTCTTTCCGTGAGACTTCTTCTGAATATGTTGCTCACTTGTTTTGGGAGTGTCCCTATGTTAAATCTTTTTGGTCTGATGTTAATTCTCTAATTGTCCAAAACGTTTGTGGAGATTTTTCTTTAACCTATAAACCAAAAAGTAATATTTCTATTGATTGTACCATATTTATTTTAGTTTTGTATCTGTATTGGTGTAATGCACTGTTGATATTGCAATAAAAAAATAAAACATAAAAAAAGTATGCCAGCGATCTTCCAGGAGCTCGTTATGTGACACCAACAGCCATGTGTCAAAACCTGCTTAACCTAACCAGCTTTTTTAGAAGGAAACTTGTCCACATTTCCATTCCCTGTGGATCCAATCTTCAAAGCAAAGTGCTGAAGGATCTACATGTATTTTATTAATTACTGCTATAATCAGCCATTGTAAATGAGAGATTTTAATAAGACGGTTGGATTGGGTTTAAGTCCAAATTCTCTTTTCACGACAGATCCTTACCCTGTCCAGCGATGAGCGGTTCCAGCTGCATACTGTAAAATATATCCATTAATTAACAGTTTCCTTATTTCATGATAAACAGTATTTTCCTGTTTATTTACGGATGTTAATTGTATTATGGGATGTTGATCTCTGCTCTTTTGATTTTTGATAATGAAAATTCAACTGTAGATTTGATCAAAGCACCTATTACTAGAGTTTTAGTGGTTTGAAAAAATAAATTGTATTTAAATAATATAGAGAGAATTAAGTCTGTAAAATAGCAGAAAAATTACTTGCAGTTTATCAGGTTTTTGTATTGTAATTTACAACGCCCAACCAGAAAATATATCCCATCAAAGTATTAATAATGTCCATAAATGTCACTTTTGCAAAATTTTCAACATCAAAAGTTGTTGCAGAAAAGATAAAGGTCCCACAATAGAATTAAAACGCATAAACAAATAATAATAATACAAAATAAATATAAATCATAAAATACAATAAATTGCAATTTATGTATATATTTTACAGTGTGTTGAACCAATTATGATCTCCAGATTTTCCCACATTATCCTGCCTTTGCATTCATCTGTCTTAAGTGGACATCCAACATTTTTGGGGCAATTGGTTTTCTTAAATTGCAGCACATTAAGCTCTCTCGGCCACTGTAGTCCTGTTATAATATATAATATATAATTATAATTATAAAAAATTTAATAAATAAATCACAGGAGGGCGAAAAATTCTGACTTCAACTGTACATATGTAATAAAGATAATTAGATTTATTCTTATTTAAAGAATAATATAATATTTTAATATAATTTTAATATATTAGTTAATTTATTCATTGCTATATTTTTAGAAAATTCACACCTTCATTTAGACAGTGCATTATAGGAGGACAAACAGAAAAGAATGGGAGAGGGAATTGGACTGGTAAAAGACCTTGAACTGAGACTCAAATAGCACAATGATTGCCTACAAGGCTATGGCTTTAACTTTTAAATGATACTTTTAAGTTCAAATTAATTATCTTGCATACCTTATTATTTAGACCTTTCTTTGGAAGCAAAACAAACTTCTCAGATAACAGCTATCAGATGCAGCAGTGGCTGATGTATTCAAGAGTCTGAGGTAAAGTTCAGGCCACCAAGCCTTCAGGATTTTAGAGGCAGGGAGTATCAGGGTGTGAAAGGTACTGGCAGGTTTATAAATGCGTGATGTACTGGGAGGGTGGAACGGGGTGGTTGCAAAATGGGATGAGAAGCAAAAGAGCTGGATGGAGATAGGGGAGTTAAAGGAGTCGGGATGCCTGAAGCATGAATCAGCACGGTAAAAATGAGCTCCACTTTGTTAAAGCACCACACCCAACCACACAACCCTCCTCTCTCATTCCCACTCCTGCTTTCACAGAGGAGAAGATTAATAATAACTCTATATACATGCCCCGAGGATCCATAATGACACATTAATCTACAACATTTAAAGGAATATGTATTTAGATTAATCTTTTAAGTGAGAATTTTAAATGTGACATCTGTATTTTTCCTGTCAGGCGAAAAAAATAAACCATTTACTGTGATTAAAAAATAAGATTATTTACTGATCCTCTTTCCTTATTTCTATCTTGCATGCTTCTATCCATCTGCATAAACACATTTCAATCCATAATTTTATCACAAATATTTTCCACATAAGAAGTTTTTGCACATATAGTAAATTAAGTATGACTGAAAACAAGATTCATTTGATTTACTACATTTTTTAGGGTAATTGGTTGCTAAAAACTAAAAAAAAAAAAATAAAATTGTGTAATGTTCAACTTTGTTTGTTTAAATTTTACCCATATGAATTATTTGCAACCAATTACCTTAAAAAATGAGTAAATCCAATGAATTTTTTTAAAGGGGGGTCCTAAGTGTACTTTTATGGCCTGGTTGTGTTTTTAAGATGCAAAGCAATGTGTGCTCATGCTTCACTTGTAAAAAAAAAATCATGTTATTTTTTCATATATTTACTTTGATTATATACAGCATCTCACCTAACATGAAAACGACATTTTTCCTAGCTCTCCTGAAAGCCCGCCCTCAAGAGGCTCTGATTGGTCAGCTAACATAAATAGCTGTGATTCTTGGATCGGCTCCACATCACCAGCAAAAGCATCACGCCTCTGACAGACAAATATGAATTTGTAGCTAAATTGATAACGGTTCCAAACAGCATTCCTGTTGTTTACATCCTTGTTTATGTCCTAGCTACAACAAATTGTTAAGGCTAGACACTATGCGTGTAATAGATCGTTTTTAACAAATAAAAATACTTACAGGTTGTGGCTCACAATCTACAGCTTCGTCTATTATGGTTGAAGCTGCTCCTTCTCTGTGGAGTTTTTAGCCAAATCCAGCAACTGAACTGGGAGAGATTCTGGAAGCTGTCCTTTGTCACATGCTAGCTATATATTTTTTTATAATTCTCTGGAATATAATTAAATTGAAATTGTAAGCAATTCTCTCTTTGTGTTGTGTCCTTTGGAAGCCCAAATACAAAAACAGAAGAATCTCTGTGGAAAATAGCAGCATTTGGACTGCATTTTAGCTTTCTCTGCTATAACATTACAACGCCTCTGGTCAGGCTCCTTCGCTGTGCGGGGTGTATGCATGCGTGTAACCTGAAGCATTTGTGATCTCAATAACCCGGATGTATTTTTTGTAACCTCCATACTTTGTTCGCTGTAGGCTTTGCTAAGCTAACTCTGTAAAAGCCAATGTCTCACTTTGCATTGAACTTTGAGCGTCTTACATTAATAGACGTTGTTTATGTTCACACAGCTACATTTCACATCAACTAAAGTTTAAAATATGATATTGTAGTGGACCATACCTTTAATGTATAGCAATAAAAATGAGATGAAGATTATCATCATATTACTGGACTATTACAAAAGTTTATGTAACATGAAATAAATAACATTGTATCATGAAACCTGACATCAGAGATCCCAAAATGTACACTCTTTTTCATAATAACCTCTACTGTTTTTCATTTTTTTCTGAGTGGCTGAGTGCAATAGAACATTTTTAATATGAGTTTAGTAATTGATAAAGTACAGGTCAGAATTCTATCAAAGCAAAATGGGTTGCAAACATGGCTTCATGTTGAAATTCATTCAGTCATTCATTTTCCTTTGGCTATGTCGCTTATCAGGGGCCGCCACAGTTGAATAAACCACCAACTATTCCAGCATATGTTTTACACAGCGGATGCCCTTTCAGCCACAAACCCAGTACTGGGAAACACCCATACACCCTCACTCACACATACTCACACTATAGCCAATTTAGTTTATCCAATTCACCTATACCGCATGTCTTCGGACTGTGGAGGAAACCGGAGCAACCAGAGGAAACCAACGTGAACTCTGGGAGAACATGCAAACTCCACATGGAAATGCCAACTGGCCCATCCGGGACTCGAACCAGTGATCTTTTTGCTGTGAGGCGACAGTGCTAACCACTGAGCCACCATGCTACCCCATGTTGAAATTAAATATAGATATTCTATAAACAAAGACATTGAATATAATTACAGATGTTTGTACTTTGACAACTAACCAAAATAAACACACACACACAACGAGAATGTTTTGTTGGTACCTAAAAACATGTTGTTCCACACAACATGAATATAAAACTTATAATGAAATGCAGGATTAATTATTTTAAAAGCACATTCGAGAGAGTTGCAGTGGCAGGAGATGGCAGGATACATATTTGGGATGATGTAGTGGGGTCAGAAGGTAAGGACTGGTAACACCTCCGGGCAGCTAGTATAAGGTAATCAGCTGCTATATCTGCTTGAAGAAGAAAAATCCAACTAAAATCTCCCAAAAAATGAACTTAACTATATTTAAAAAAGAAATCAATTCAAAACAGCCAAATCATAATGCCAATTTCATAACTCTCAAGTTTCTCTAGCTAAAGTATATACAGTACACCAGTGTTTTCCAACCCTGTTCCTGGAGGCACACCAACAGTACATATTTTGGTTGTCTCCATTATCTGACCCATTCATTTCAGGTTTTGGAGTCACTTCTGATGTTATGAGAAGATGATTTAGGTGTGTTTGATTAGGGAGAGGTTGAAAATGTGGACTGTTGGTGTGCCTTCAGGAACAGGGTTGGGAAACACTGCAGTTCACTGTAAAAATGTCTATTAATTAAGTGTTTTTCATTTATTTACAGTCTTGAATTGTATTATGGGGGCTTGATTTCTGCTCTGTCGACTTTTTATGTTGAAAATTCAACTCTACAGTTTAACAAAGTGACTTTTATTGGCAGTTTTGTAGCTAGAGATAATTTAATGTAGAAGAAATAATACATAGAGAAATAAGTCTGTAAAAATAACAGAAAATGTACTGGCAGCTTAGTAAAACGGTTTTCGTACCGTTATATACAACACCAACCAAGACAATATATCACTTTAAACTATTAAAAATGTTAATAAAAGTCTCTTTTTCCAACTTTTCAAGGTTAAAAGTTGTTGTAAGAAAGATCAAGGTTCCATAATGCAATTCAAAAGCATAAATAAATAGGGAAAACTGATAATTTATGGATATTTCAAAAAATGTAGGTAATAGTGTAATAGTACAGTATTGATCGCTGTGATTGTGTTATTCTCCAAATAAATCTCCTCCTCATACAGTCTCTGCTCTGCTTTCCAGTAGCTTGGCAAGTAGCTTCAGTAACATTGTTTTTGACAGTCCCTGCTGTATAAAAAGTGGAAAAGAGTAGCTCAGTGGGGTAATCACAGGGGCGTCTCCTTTGGCATATAAAAACTCCCCTAAGCAGCCTCTAACTCATGACCCTGGAGTGTCTGTCAGACACACATTTCACAAATTATGAAATATGGAAAGTTGGCCTACTGTGCTGAAGGAGACAAATGATTAGATTGCTCTTTGTCCTATAAAACATTTCAACACGTCCATGAAGTATGCAAATCAGACATGTATGTAATTATCTAATGGTTAGATTTGCATGCCTTTGACGGAATGTTTTGGCTCTTGTGAGTTCAGCACGGTGCATTTGCCTAGCAGAAGGCCTCAAACATACGCCATGCTACAGTATGTGCATAAATATTAACTTCTCTTTACAATCTAAAACAATTATGGATGATCATTAACACAAATTTTGTTGAAATGGAAAAACACAAATGCTGGGTTACATTTCAATCTAATGGCAAGATTTATCTAAAGGCCTTTTTCACAACAAAAATAACTGTATAGGTAACTATATTACAATTATTATGCAAGTTTTTATAATTAAAAGAGGTATAAAAACTTCATACACTGTAAAACTGCTGGGTTCATTTAACCTAAATTTGAGTTAAATATAAAAAAAATTACTGCTGGGTAAAAGTTTAGGCTTTTTTGATGAAAAGATTTTGGTTTGGGTTGTCCATGTTTTACTCAAATTTGGGTTGAAACACACCATATCCAAAATGCACTTAAACTTAAAAAGCTCTAAAAACTTAACCCAATGTTGAGCCGAATATGGACAAACCCAACGTTGGGTAATTTGAAAAACTGTTGAAAAGCATTTATATATATATATATATATATATATATATATATATATATTTTTTTTTTTTTTTTTTTTTTTTTTTTTTTACTTTGTTTCTTAGCTTTAATCACTTGCATTTGACCTCTTGTGTACAAGTTTGCTCAAATGGATTGCCAGTCATAACAATCTCTATCCCAAACAACTTCTATTGGCAATTCAATATGCTCATTTGGCTAAAAAACTATGGAAAGGAGAGAGAATAGGCACAGTGGTGCACAACACACCACAAAACTAGGCAGACCATTTCAATGATAGCTGCTTTTGGTCACATTTTTTGCATCAACTAGGCCTACTGTTTTGAAGAAAGATTGATTTACTAAAGTTTTGTAGGTTTGTCCTGCCTGTCCTCCAGCTTGTGGCCATCGGCCATATCGGTTGTTTGTCACTCACCTACATCATCAATGCAAAAATGTGTAATTTGTTTATATTTCTCTGTCCAATAGCATTCTACACTCACTGGCCACTTTATTAGGTACACCTGTCCTACTGCTTGTTAACGTAAATTTCTAATAGGCCAATCACATGGCAGAAACTCAGTGCATATAGGCATGTAGACATGGTCAAGACGATCTGCTGCAGTTCAAACAGAGCATCAGAATAGGGAAGAAAGGTGATTAAAGTGACTTTGAACGTGGCATGGTTGTTGGTGCCAGACAGGCTGGTCTGAGTATTTCAGAAACTGCTGATCTAATGGGATTTTCACGCACAACCATCTCTAGGGTTTACAGAGAATGGTCCAAAAAAGGGAAAATATTCAGTGAGTGGCAGTTCTGTGAGCACAAATGCCTTGTTGATGCCAGAGGTCACAGGAGAATGGCCAGACTGGTTCCATCTGATAAAAAGGCAGCAATAACTCAAATAAATACTCATTACAACCGAGGTAAGCAGAAGAGCATCTCTGAATGCACAACACGTCCATCCTTGAGGCAGATGGGCTACAGCAGCAGAAGACCACACCGGGTGCCACTCCTGTCAGCTAAGAACAGGAAACTGAGGCTACAATTCGCACAAGCTCACCAAAATTGGACAATAGAAGATTGTAAAAATGTTGCCTGGTCTGATGAGTCTTGATTTCTGCTCTGATATTCGGATGGTAGGATCAGAATTTGGCATCAACAACATGAAAGCATGGATCCACATTGCCCTTTATCAATGGTTCAGGCTGGTGGTGGTGTAATGGTGTGGCGGATATTTTCTTGGCACTCTTTGGGCCCATTAGTACCATCGTGTCAACGCAACAGACTACCTGAGTATTGTTGCTGCCCATGTCCATCCCTTTATGACCACTGTGTATTATCTGATGGCTACTTCCAGTAGAATATATATGACATATATATTCGTGAATCATCTCAGACTGGTTTCTTGAACATGACAATGAGTTCACTGAACTCAAATGGCCTCCACAGTCACTAGATGTCAATCCAATATAGCACCTTTGGGATGTGGTGGAACGGGAGATTCGCATCAAGGATGTGCAGCCGACAAATCTGCAGCAACTGCGTGATGCTATCATGTAAATATGGAACAAAATCTCTGAGGACTATTTCCAGTACCTTGTTGAATCTATGCCACGAAGGATTCAGGCAAAAGGGGGTCCAACCCGGTACTAGTACGTTGCACCTAATATAGTGGCTGGTGAGTGTATTTTTGGTACAGTCCAAGTCAGCCAAGCCAACCTACTCGGCAGTGGTTGGCTAGTTATTACATCGTTCTCTTCCTTTCTAAATGGGTGTGGTTCTTGATCAAAATAAGCTGCTATATAGACCAAAATGTACGGTAAATCCAAAAGCCTGAGAACTCAGGACAAAAAAAGTGAAAGAATTCAAGTTGTACAGTGAAAAGTTCTTAATCTATTTGCATACAAGATATATTTCTGATCTTATCCTGTCAAATTACCCAATATACAGAAGAAAAAGGAGAGGAGTGAAGTGAATAAATGAAGGAACGAACAAATTAAGAGTGTAATTTGATGTCCCTAAACTTGCAAAATAACAGTGTGTGATTGGTACAGACCTTCCCTCTCTGATGATTAAAGGAAGGATATTGGGAAGAGTAATTAGTGAAGTGTGTGTGTGTGTGTGTGTGTGTGTGTGTGTGTGTGTGTGTGTGTGTGTGCGTGTGTGGGGCAGGCAGCTCCAGCCTCTTCTGACTCACTTTGTGGAAACTCTGAATGTTCTTGCGCCACTGTGCAAAGCTGCAAGCTATTACACATTGCATTATACAGCCAAAGAAAAAACCCTCTAACTACAGACAGACTGTCTCAGTAAATCCCTCTGACTATTTTTGCATGAAGCTACCCTTTTCCTTGCTTTTCCCACTCCCCTCTTCTCTGTCCTTACCCTCTGTTCATGTTCTTCCATTCCCTCTTTCCCCCTAAAAAACCACTCCCACCCTTTTTAAAATAGTCTCTGGATTTTGCTTGTGGTATTTTCCATCTCTGAGGAAAAGAAAGAAACCCTCTCTACATTAATCCAACATGACTGCCGTGTTGGAGAGAGAATGCAAGTAAAAACATGTCAGCGTTCGTTTATTCAGCGACCATCAAACAGAATTGTGCTTTTATAAGGCAGCAGGCAGCCCAGCTAAGCATCACACAGTATGTGTGGATGTAATACCATATATCAGTTCACACCTTAAGAACAAATCTTATTTTCTTGTTACACACACCATAAATGATTTTACAAAAAACGTTCATTTACTGTAAGAGGTTACACCTTAGAGTGCAATGTCATGTGAAAAAGAAGCTGCTTTAGCTTTTAATCATCAGGTGATTTTAGTAGATTACGAAGTCCTTCTGAGTTAACATAGACACCATAGCAGGTGTATCTTTATGCATTATTATTATCAGTATTAATACACTACCTGACAAAAATCTTGTCGTCGATCCCAGTTGTAAGAGCAACAAATAATAACTTGACTACTAGTTGATCATTTGGAAAAGTGGCAGAAGGAAGATTTTTCAGATGAATCATCTGTTGAACTGCATCCTAAATCATGGACCCAAGATTATCACAGAAATCAGTCAAGTTTGATGAAGGAAAAATCATGGTTTGGGGTTACATTCAGTCTTGGGGCGTGCAAGAGATCTGCAGAGTAAATGGCAACATCAACAGCCTGAGGTATCAAGGCATTTGTGCTGCCCATTACATTACAAACCACAGGAGAGGGCAAATTCTTCATCAAAGTTCCTGACAGCAAAGAAGGTCAAGGTGCTCCAGGATTGGTCAACCCAGTTACCAGACATGAATCTTATTGAGCATGTCTGGAGGAAGATGAAGGTGGCATTGAAGATGAATCCAAAGAATCTTGATGAACTCTGGGAGTCCTGCAGGAACACTTTCTTTGCCATTCAAGATGTCTTTATTAATAAGTTATTTGAGTTTTTGCAGAGATGTATGGATGCAGTCATCCAAGCTCATAGAAGTCATACACAATATTAATCGTATTTGTATACTCTATACTGTATATTCTATACTGTACATTATTTCTGTTTCGTCTAAGCAAAGTCAGATCTAATTAATTAAAATTAAGGCGTGATCATATTTTATTTTGGTAAAATAAGCGTGATCTAGAGGCCTTTGCCTTTCATATAAGCCACTTCTGATACTAGAAGTCAAGTTATTATTTGTTGTTCCTAAAACTTGGATTGGCTACAATACTTTTGTCAGGGAGTATATTTTCACACACAAAAAAGCAAACAAAAAAAAAACATACGTTGAAGGAAATGACTGTAAACACAAATATTTTTGGGCCAGGAATTATATAGAATTTTTTTTCTCCCTACAGTTACGGTGTATTATTTTTAAAGAAAAAAAAAGTGTGTTTAGGCTTTAATTTTTTCCTTTTCTTTTCTACATGTAATGTTTCGGAATTCATGCATTTTTAGTATGCAAGCGCTTTTTTTGAGCAACATTAAAATAGCTATATCTATTATCAGTAAGACATTTACCCAAGACCACACCCAACCAATTATGCCTATGACATGATGCATGCTACACTTTGCATTATACTCAGTAAGAAAGAGCTTCCTCTCAATCATTTCCACTAGTCATTTATACTTATAAACTGAGAGCAAATGGATATTTTTGCTTTCTCCTAGTCAAATAACACAATTATTGTTTAATCTAAAATCTAAGGAGGGATGTCTACAATGTCTTACAATGTCAACATTGTCTTAATATGTGCAATGATGAGCTAGGAAACCAAAATCTGCAGTTAAAAGTAACATCATTCTAATGTTTCAATAAGAGCATGCTTTATCAATGTCCTCCAAACACTTGAGCTATCAGCTGTCTGTTGTGCATTCATTTTATATCGTACTGTATGTCTCTGTCTTTTTTGAAATGATGATATAATGTAATATCAAGTAAAGGTTTTTACTTTAACTGTGTTTAAACTGTGCTGAAGTCTCACCTGATAGATCATGACTTTGAAGTTCCTTCTCTTCAGGAGCTCGTTCTCGTTGCTCTCCAGACGTTTGATCTGGCCAGCCTGTTTCTCCAGGTTCCCCCGCACCGACTTCACATTCACGCTCACCTTACGCACCTTCTCCAGCATCTTATTGACAGTGTTGGCTGTGGTGGTGTGGCTCTTAGACAGTTTAGTGAGCTCCCCCTGGATGCCTGTCACCGATCTCTCCATGTCCCGCTGACGGGCTTCCAACCCAGCCTGCGTCTGCTGGATCTGGTCAACAGCGCCAATGATTTTGTCAAGCAGCGTGAGGACCATGACTCCATTCATCTCGCCACCCTCCCCAGCCTCTTCTTTCTCTGTAGCATCTTTAGCTTTGTTCTCGGCGGTGGCTTCGTCTTCATCATCAGAGGCCGGGAGGTTGATTTCATCTTCTGAGATCTCAGTAAGAGACTTGCGCAGCTCGGGCACCTCCAGATGCAGGCGGCTGTCTTCAATCACCTCCATGTTTAAAAACTTGAACGTGTTTGTAAAATAAAAGTGGAATGTGAGGAAGATGCAAGCAGTGGAAAGTTCTGTGTCCTCACTCGCCTTTCTTTCTGCTCTCAGGATTCCCCTCTGTAGAGTTCACCTAACTGTTCCCTCCTCTGTCACACTCACCACATCTGCTCTCTCTCTCTCTCTCTCTCTCTGTTTCTCACTCTGTGTGTGTTTGGGATCTGGCCAGAGCAGCGGAGACTGGCAAGCAGGTTGTGGACGGTCTGTACTGCATGAGAGCTGGGTCGTCAATGCCACACTTTCCTGTGAAAGCCTTCAGACAAATCAGCTGCATGCCAGCTGCCTTCCTCTTGCCCGCTGACACTCCCCCTGCACGCACACTGTGAGGCTCGGGCCGTGCTGGAGAGCAGTGCTCCACCCTGTGGCCTCCAATGAGACCCTACAGGAAAGAAAAAATCAATCACAAATGAGATCTCTGTGGAGATAAACTTTTTTCCACTGTCAAAACAGTTTATATTTGAAGATGAAGACTCTACTCATATCAATGCTGTAGAAATAAATGGCTGTGTTATCCATGAGGATTATTCTACTTTGTTGTGTTCTGTACTCACATGATAACTCATCCAACCCTAAAATCAAGGTGGATACATTTTAGTAAATTGTAGACTACTTCTATACAGTGCTCAGCATAATTGACCACACCCCATTTTGAAAATGAATATTTTAGGCAGTGTATTTTGGTGCATTTGAACAAAACAGATTTATTAAACAGATATATTCTGTATATTCTGTGATGTATTCAAATAATACTTTAGTCACCAAACATATTTAGAAATTATATAAAGTAAAAATATTGCAATAAAAATTACAAACTATAACATTTCAACAAAATTGTATACATTTTGTTTATTTAATTTTTTTCCTAACATAGAAATTTGGGCGATTCATTTTTGGACCATTATTGTAAGTTATTTTGTTAGATAAGCTCCAGATTTGGCTTCAGTACAGACTCATCTAATTAATATGCACAAATATAATATTGTAAAGCTTCCTATTAAAAATATGAGTTTAAAAGAGAGATTTGAGAGGGGTGTACTTATATATGCTGAGCACTGTGTATGTATATATATGTGTGTGTGTGTGTGTATGTATGTATATACGTTTCTGTGACCTTTCACTAAAAAAAATGTTGTTTGCGGAGTTGAAATGACATAAATCTTGAGGTTTATTTGGGACAACTTAATATTTTTATATTTATATTTTATATTATAAGCTAATAAGTTAACTTAATGGGGCGACGCAGTGGCGCAGTAGGTAGTGCTGTTGCCTCACAGCAAGAAGGTCGCTGGTTCGACCCTCGGCTGGGTCAGTTGGCGTTTCTGTGTGGAGTTTGCATGTTCTCCCTGCATTCGCGTGGGTTTCCTCCGGGTGCTCCGGTTTCCCCCACAGTCCAAAGACATGTGGTACAGGTAAATTGGGTAGGCTGAATTGTCTGTAGTGAATGATTGTGTGTGGATGTTCCCCAGAGATGGGTTGCGGCTGGAAGGGCATCCGCTGCGTAAAACAAATGCTGGATAAGTTGGCGGTTCATTCCGCTGTGGTGACCCCAGATTAATAAAGGGACTAAGCCGACAAGAAAATGAAGGAATGAATGAAAGTTAACTTAATTCCTTCATGTTGTGCCAACACAAATCGATTGTGTGGAACCTGGGATTTTCTACAGTGTTGACCACAAAACCAGTCTAAAATGTTATGAGTTAAAAATATTGTTTCAAGAGTTCACACTTAGCTGATGATTGATAATAAAGTGTGTTTGGCATGCTGTCCCGGGAGAGAGGCCTGCACTGTAAAAAATGCAGGGTTCCACACAATGGATTTGTGTTGGGGCAACATGAAAAAAGTAAGTTAACTTATTAGTTTTTTACAAATTTAAGTAGATTGAACATAAAACAATTAAGTTGTCCCGCAAAAACTTAAGAATTGTGTTGTTTCAACTAATTTTAAATAATTAGTTTGAAAAGTCACTTTTTTGAGTGTGAGATCAAAAGATCCTTGACCCCTCTCTCCCGATGAAATGGGAGGGAGCCCCGGGCAGTCTGAGCTTCGGTGGGTTTCGAGAACTCCCCCAAAATTGTTCGCTCCGCTTATTCCTTGATTATTATTATTGTATGGCGCTGATTTTATATCATATTGCAGGAGATCAGCGGAAGCTTGAACCAGACACGTCTTGCTCCTTTGCCATGCAACCAGAAGCCTCCCTATTCCTTGATTATTAGGGCTTTCCACATCGGAATGAATCGCCAACTATATCAGCATTTGGTTATGCAGTGAATGTCCAGTACTAAAACACTTACATACTGTGCCAATTTAGTTTATTCAATTCACTTATACTGCACGTGTTTGGACTGCAGAAGGAAACAGCAGTATCCGGGGGAAACCCACGCGAACATGAAGAGAACATGCAAACTCCACACAGAAATGCCAACTGACCCAGTCGGGGCTCGAACCAGTGACCTTCTTGCTGTGAGGCGACAGCGCTACCCACTGCACCACCATGCCACCCTGCCCTGGATTAATCTAGAAAAAAGGAGAAGGAGTAGGGGTGGATGGGGGATTCTTCAAGACGAAGATGACTAATGTAAGAAAATCTGGTCATTTGTGTGTGTTTTGATTCGTCTGATTGATAAATCATATGAAAATTAATGCGGGACCAGCCGTGGTCAATCATAAGCATGTGATCTTCTTGAAATTAGTTCATTAATAAACTTTATTTTTTTATGGCAAAATCATAAGAATGTTCATTCATTAAAAGGATCATGTTCCATGAAGCTATTTTGTACATTTCCACTACTTTATTCATTCATTCATTTTCTTTTCGGCTCAGTCCTTTTATTAATCTGGGGTCGCCACAGTGAAATGAACAGCCAATTTATCCAGCATGTTTTACGCAACGGATGACCTTCCAGCCGCAACCCATCACTGCGAAACACCCATCCACACACACGCTCATACACTACGTCGATTTTCAGCATACCCAATTCACCTGTACTACATGTCTTTGGACTTGTGGGGGAAACCGGAGCACTCAGAGAAAACCCATGCGAATACAGGGCGAAATGCCAACTGACCCAGCCAAGGTTCAAACCAGCGACCTTCTTGCTGTGAGGCGAACGTGCTACCTACTGTGCCACCGTCCACTACTTTAAATATACCCAAACTTAATTTTTGATTAGTAATATACACTGCTAAGAGGTTAATTAGCACAAATTTAATGAAAATATCTCAATATATAGAATTCTTTGAACCCTCAGATTTTCAAATTACACAATCTACGTACATTTTAAAAAAGTGCTACAGCAATAAAGATTCATTGAAATAGTTGCGTTTTGGCCAAATATTAAATGAGTAAATATCAAATTAATAGATCGGAAAAAATGACACCTATGACAGTTTTACATATTGATATAAAAGAAGCATTTTCTATGTATATATATATATAAATATACAATTCCACACTTGTGCTATAAATATATATAAACTGGTATTGCCTTCTCACACCTTGCCATATTTCAGAAACAATATAAAAGTAATGCATGTTGATATGTTATTTTGAAATGTATTATTGTAAATTGTATAGCTAAACTTAACACATGTCTACTTTTAAAGTCTAATGATCTGATCACATTCAATTTGTAGCTGGGGATTTCTACTGCATAACAACAGCAGTCTCCTTTGTGTCTTTTATTTATACCTTCTGATTAATTCATTAGAAAAAGGTCTTGAATTTATACAAAACAGAATTCCAAACTCTATTATATCTTTTGAGCAAACTCTATGAGTAATAACATTTTCCTCCGGGACAGATCTGTATATGAGTGAAGATAACATACGGTTCTGGAGAGTGTAACAGTATTAGACAGGCACAGACACAGCGAGAGCTGGAATGTGATCCAGACCTGCAGGGTTTTTCAGTTCCCTAAAGGCCAATTTTTTCCCATTACAGCACGTAAATAAAGCTAAAGGAAGAGTTTACCAAAATAACTTGTACTCTCATGTGTGTGGCCCTTGCATGTGTACACATGTGCAAGTGGGTGTATTATTCCAGCTCATCCCTTAGTGATAGACTGCTGTTATTTACAATTTCACAGAGAATAATGTAATATTAAGTCGAGAGTGATTGATGATAACACGATTTCCACTGGAATGGAAAAATGGTTTTGTCGATTTGGAATGACTCCAAATTATGAGCTAAAACACATAAATTGAAACATCAGAGAGGATATACATCACTTTCAAAGCTTTATCTGTCCAGGTGCTCAGTTAGTTTGTGCTTTTATCAATCGTAAGTTCTGAAAACAGGCTTTACGAGTTACTATAGCAAGTTTCAGATGTGTGTGAATTGGTCAGGGGTACGTATGTATGTTTCTCACCTCTGGTTCTTCAGTAGTTCCCGGCTCTAAATATGCACTGGTTCATTACAGAGTCTGTGCTACATTCTTCAGAGGTCTGCCCTCTCACCTTTCACCGTTACACAACACACAGAGCTGCATCATATCCTTCACAAAAAGAAGTATAGTTCAAGTTATTATTTTAACATAAAATTAAGTGTACTTTCAGTACAACCGCAAATCAGAAAACAGTATGGAAAAAGCAAATAAAAAAGAAATGAGTGATTTCCAAATTTAATGTGACTTGTATTTCACTGCAGACAATATGAACAAAATATATTTCATGTTTTTTCTGCTCAACATCATTTCATTTGTAAATATATGCTTTCCTGTCATTCAGACCTGCAACACATTCCAAAAAAGTTGGGACAGGAGCAGTTTTGGGCTAGTAATCAGGTAAATTGGTAATAATAATAATATTAATTTTTATATAGTGCCTTTCCAGAGTTCAAGGACACTTTACAAAGAATGTGACAAAAAAAGATACAAGCAGATAAAAGATACGCAAACATACAGGAAGTCAAATATAACAAACAGGAAATACAAAAACAAGACCTAAAAGACAAATAAGCAGAGTGCAGGTGGATCAGATAAAGTGGTCAGTTTGGCAGATCAGAAGTGAAGCATTCAGAAAATGAGTTTTAAGTAAGTATTTGAATTCAGAGATATTATCAACAGAACGGAGTGAGTGTGGTAGAGAGTTGCAGAGTTTGGATGCAATAACACTAAATGACCCCCCCCCCCCCCCTCTTGAAAAAAGGCGGTACCGAGGGAAAGCAAGAAGGCCAGAGTCAGTGGAACGTAATGAACGAGTTGGGGTTAAATAATGGTGGTTAAATTGGGGTTAAATGGGTTAAATAATGATGTGATTAGAAACAGGTGATGTCAACAGGTGATTGTAATTATGATTTGGTACAAAAGCAGCATTCAAGGAAGGTCTAGTCCTTTAGGAGCAAAGATGGGCTGAGGATCACCAGTTTGCCAACAAATACATGAGAAAATTATTGAAATGTTTAAAAAGAATGCTCCTCAAAGAGAGATAAGAAGACATTTGGATATTTCACCTTCAACAGTGCATAACTGAATTAAAAGATTCAAGGAATCTGGAAGAATTTCAGTGTGTAAATAACAAGAGTGCAAGCCTAAGCTGAACAACTGTGACCTCCGATCCCTCAAGAATCGTCATTCATCTATAAGCTATCACTACATGGGCTCAGGACTACTTTAGCAAACCTTTGTCAAGTACCACACTACATAGTTACAACCACAAATGCCAGTTAAAACTGTACTGTGCCAATTTATTTTTTTATGTGTTGCAAGAACCAAAACTGGAATACGTGTTTATTTTGAAAGAAAAAAACAATAAAGATCATGAGGAACAGATTTAATGTTTTTTGTATTGTCTGCAGTGAAACACAGTCAAAGTAAATTTAGAAATCACTACTGTTCCAACTTTCTGATTTGGCGTTATAAATCTAACAATAATTTAGTAATGGACTCCCAATTGTACTGTGTACATGGGATGAAATGCCAAGTTGTAAACTTTTCAGTATATAACTTGTATACTATACAGCTAGTTTGACATTTGTTACCTATACTGTAACTATACACCATTTTGACGAATGTAAACAAAAACAATAGTCCCAATGTAGTTCCTGCTTTGCATTTTTAATTTCTATACTGTAGCTTCCGAGAATCCAAAATGAGCCACATATTGATGAATAATAATTATGATAGCTGTTTTAACATGAAATTATGATTGAATTACCTCTTGTTACAGTTATGAAAGAGTTTGATAACCACCAGAAAATGTTTATGGTCCAGTGACATGACCACATTGAAATGGTCTATACTAATAATTAGGGGCGGATTTAGTCATCTAAATTTAAGCAATTCCAGGCAATGGGGCCCAGAAGTCATAAAAATGCATCTTAAATGTACTTTAATTTATTTTGCAGTTTTTTTCTCACCTTTTCTACATTTTATCTTAATGAAAACTAATAATGTAAACATGTAAAGCATCTTGTAAAACATTAAATGCTTTGTTTCCTTAAACTAAAAATAATAAATTAACTCTGTTTTTTTTAAAGTAAATCTTTACTGATGTGACTAATGGGTCATGGTTGAGGGAGGGGGTCATATTTGCACAGATGTAATAATTAGGTTCTAATTGCATTTTGTATACCCTCACAGAACAAAATATGATAGAAAATGACATTATATATAATTTATAAATAAAATTTATACTTCTAGGTATTTATTTAGGAGGCTTCAGATTTCCTGGGGCCCTAAGCGGATGCTTACCTTGCTTATTTATCAAATCAGCCCCTGCTGAAAATACTGAATGTTTACTTGTAGAACATTTTTTTGTTTATGAAAGTACATTTTGAAGAACGCATCCAAAAAACTACTAGTTTTTTTTTATTTTTATTATTATTATTCTACACGCTTATTTTCCTCAAGTTAACTAAATATCCTATTATTTTTACTATTCATACATTGTTTTTGCACTTTAAATAGTCATCTTTGGTGTAATGTCCATATGTATTAAATTGTGCACTTATAAAAAATATATAATATTAATTGTAAAGTCTTATACATTTCCTCAAAATTAAAGAAATGGATAGAACTAGGGGAATTCAGACATAAAAATTGAACTTGAAGTACAATGCCAAATGTAGTGAAGTAAGTTTCACAGGATTTGGCAAATTTTGGATGAATAAATCAAAAGTAGTCATGTACACCTAATGAAATTGTGATATGGAATAAAAGCTCAGCTTTAGAATTATACTCCTATTGTATAGAATACACTTGCCAATTAAAATGTATGGGGTCCTAGTTTAACTAGGCAGTTTTTAACTTGAATTCAGTACCAGTGGCCTACACAAAAATTAGGAACACACCTGTTTATGAGCAATTCCATGCAAACGTCCATCTTGCCAATAAAAAAATTATGTTTTCACCAAAATAGCAAAACCCTTTCCAAGTGTTTGTGTAGGCTTGTATTTTACAGCACTGTAAAAATACTCAAAAATGAATCTGTCAATGTTTTTAAACAATTATATTTCATTAACCAAAGTCACAAGTGCCAATTTCACATCTGTCACATCCATAACAAAGAGATGCCACATCCATAATGAAGCTTTTTCCTCATAAATGCAAAAACAGTCAAATAAAATAAAATCAATAATATTTGTTTTATAGAGAGCCAACTCTTATCCTTTTGATTTGCATTATTTTCTTGGGGTTGTGCTGTTTAATTCACAAAATGTCTTCAAAGTACATTGTATACTGTAAACTTGCTAACTTTTTTTGCTAAATGTTTATTTTCCTCATTTAAAATATTAAAAAAAAGTTTACGGATTGATATTTTTCTGATTCCATAACTCTGTGGTGAGTTGTTGGAAAATATGAACAGATGTTTCGCTATAATGTTAACATATACTTTATTTGTGAATTTATGTTTTGAGATTTTACTGCAAATGTCACATCCATAACGCTGGAAATGCTCTTATCATTTTGCTGCTGGATTATAACAAAACCAGACTGAATCAAGTCTATTACACAAAAACATCTGCAAAATTCTGATACATTTCTGTGTGGATTATTGTCACGTTCATCATCAAAATGCTCTATTTGAAGATAATTTACCCATAAAACCTACCTGGGCTACATTTTTTCTCTTTAATGGAATGGGAAAAGATTGTCACCCTTCCAAAACGACAAAATATATGTAAAAACACAATTTATAACCCAAAGAGCTGTACAATAAGGGGTACATGACACGTTTTAGGATTTACCGTGGAAAGGTCAGTCATCTTGAAAAGAGAAACAATCACGTGACGCTGTAGCAGCAGCAGCGAGAGTGACGTCACACAGCAGGTCTCACCATCATCTTCACAGAGGTGAACTGAAATCCTAGTGAGGACGTCGAGGACGGTAAGAGCGTTTATCTTTATTTTTCGTTTTTTTTCTCTTCACACCTTTAACAAATACAATATATATATGTAATAAAATATGACGTTTTATACGAACAGTGATTCATTTTATATGTTACCGCTGGAATGAGATGGTGATGCTAGTCTATAGGCTATCTATGTCTACCATTTGTGTTGTTAAATTAATTAATATTTGTTGTAAATATGACTTCAATATTATATTGTGCTCGCGTCGAAGAATCCACAGTTAACACCCTGTTATTGATTAATAAATTGAAAATCTGCGTTAATCAGAAACATTGCGTTAAGGCGTTTACTGTTTCTTTCATACATTCATTTATGATTATATGTTCGTTCTATATGAATGTTAGTTTAATTAAACATAGTTATCAAACGCCGATAAAACACATATTGTCTCCGGGAAGATAGACATAGAAGCCTGTAATGGCGCCCTTCAAGAGCTGAAGGACAGTGCGGCAGAGATGGTGAGAGTTGTCGAGTCTTCAGCCAATCAGCTCTCAGAGCTGTGAGGAACGATGAGCCTCTCGGCCAATCAGTAAATAGAGATGGAAGGGATGTTGAACTCATCAGAAAGGATGCTGAGCTCTCAGCCAATCAGCTCTTTGATATGCTAGGGATGCTGAGCCTAGCCCAAAGATTTTTGAATTAGAGGAGGCTGCCTCGGTCTCTGTATAATTTAATAAAGTGTCATATTCTGTTTGGTTTAGTTTGCTTGTAAAACGATCAGATTAGAATACTTAATTTACATTTTTACATTTACATTTAGTCATTTAGCAGACGCTTTTATCCAAAGCGACTTACAAATGTGTTTAATGCTTCTGAAAGATGTGTCTTATGCATTTTAATAGGACAAAATATACATTAAAGATAGTTTTGTGAAGTATGGTTACAATTTACACATGTAAATTCAGTGCTCAAGCAACAATTTCAATGTTGTACAGTGTAGGCATAATATATTAATATACACTACCATTCAAAAGATTTTTAAGAGATAAAATTATTACTTTAACTTTTTTTTTCAGAAAGTGCTTAAAAATGTCAGTAATAACATTTAATGTTACAGAATATGTATGTTTCAAATATGTGTGGATTGAACTTTCTAAATAACTAACTAAATAATCTAAACTTTCTGTTTAGCAAATGTTTTAAACACTGATAACATATATTGATATATGTGACCCTTGACAACAAAACCAGTCATAAGTGTATCTATTTTTATTTATCTAGAATTAAAATAATCTGAAAGCTGAAATCTGTAAACTGTGGGATCAAATAAACTAAATTCCTAGAGAATTGACATTTCTAATTAAAAATTGAGTTTTGATATATTTCCAGTTGGAAATGTATAAAATATTGTCATCTTTACATAATATTCTAATTATTTTTGGCACAAAATAGAAATCTATTATTTTACTAATTTAAATAAACATACCCATGCAACATAAGATTAGTTTTGTGGTCTGAAGTCAAATGTAATACTGTTTAATCCAAAAAAAATTCTATACATTTTTGTACAATTTCTTTTATTCCTACAGACTGACCATCCAGTGAGCATCCATTGTTTTTTTTTGAGCTGTGGGTGAGTTCCTGTGGCCGGCAGCATCATGGGGGAGTTGTTCCGCAGTGAGGAGATGACTCTGGCCCAGCTCTTCCTCCAGTCTGAAGCGGCCTACTGCTGCGTCAGTGAACTAGGGGAACTGGGAATGGTTCAGTTCAGAGATGTACGTAGATATAAGTTTTCCTTTCCATTCTCTTCCCACTGTCATTAATGTTGATAATGAGTTGAAACCTCTTTCTTTCTTTCTTTCTTTCTTTCTTTCAATCTTTCTTTCTTTCAGCTCAACCCTGATGTGAACGTGTTTCAGAGGAAGTTTGTGAATGAAGTGAGACGTTGTGAAGAGATGGACAGAAAGCTCAGTGAGTGGATCAACATGTGCACAGAAACAGCTCTCTTTAGTAAAATTCAGTGATTTACGTAAAGCCCCAGTCAGATCACACAATGACAATCATCAAGATCAGCAAGCTATTTGCAGTTTTGTCTTGTCAAATTTTTTTGTCATTAGCAACAAGGGTTTTTTCCCAAATACCACATTATTTTTAATTACGAACAAAATTGAAAAACCACTATCAAAATTTTTATCTCAAAATTAATTTGTCTTTTTTATTAATTGACATTTACGATATTAAATACTACATTAACATGTTCATCTATGCACTGCTACCTGTGATTGCATCAAGAATCCACTATATTTCTTCAAAGGGTTTTTAGGAATGTGCTACATTCATTTTATTGTTCCACCCAGTGCGTTAGATTAACATAAAAACAATCAAATTAAATTTTTAACCAACATTTTGACCCATTTCATCCTATATTTTTACAAGTATAATTTTATGGTGGTGAAACAATGTCTCCCACAGACTTGCGCTCTATTTGTGCCAGCACTTCAATGTAATACATTAATATTCATAACATGATGGGGCACAACAAATGGTTGTTGACGACCTATGTCGATTATTGCTGGATCCATCACAAATAATCAGGATAATTCACAGAACAAATGATTAAATGTTGTTAGCAAATTTCTGCTGCTGTCATGTTCTGCAGGGTTTGTAGAGAAGGAGATTAAGAAAGCCAACATTCCAACTATGGACACTGGAGAGAATCCTGAAGTCCCGTTCCCTCGAGACATGATTGACCTTGAGGTAATCTTTTTCTCTCATGATGCAAATTTGGGCAAAAAATTTCATTTACTCAATATATGCGGGTGCAAACCCATATGGTGTGTTATTTTTTGTATTTATTTTTTTTGTGTAACATAAAAAGGAGAAATTTTGAAGTACTTTGTACACCTTTATTTTTGTTTATCATATTTTACCAAGTATAGTGGTTATTACAGTCTGTTTTTGGCAATATTTGTATAATTAAACATCTTTCAGGCTATTAGTAAACCTTTTCCTTCTTCTGATTTCTTCACTCAGTAACCAGACACCATTTTTTGGACGTGTTTATGAAAAACATAAAATATATTTTACTGTATATTTCTTGCCATCATCTTTAACTTATACAGTAATCGTGCCTTTGATCTCCAGGCAACTTTTGAGAAGCTGGAGAATGAGCTGAAGGAGATCAACACTAATCAAGAGGCCCTTAAAAAGAACTTTCTAGAGCTGACAGAACTCAAGCATATCCTCAGACGTACTCAGCAGTTCTTTGATGAGGTCTGATCTCCTGCACTGTGAAAACAAATCACCATTTGTTAATACATGTTGTCTGCTATAGCTGAAATATCGCCACTAGACACATTTACCCATAAACTTCTAATGTGATGTCCAATCCATTTTGACTCTTAGCTATAATTCTACTGGATTCTCTTTAGATGGAGGATCCTAACCTGTTGGAAGAATCGTCATCTCTGCTGGACCCCAGTGAGGCCGGCCGGGGGGCTCCACTGAGACTGGGGTGAGTTCTAGTGAATCTTTATAATTCTTTATACCAGTTTTAATAGTAAAAAAGAAGTGTTTCAATATTATTTAATTTTTAATTGCATAGTAAAAAATATGTTACTGTACAGTTTACTATACTTTATTTTTTAATTTTTTAAATATCAAACTTAAAAAAATCTAACTTATTTCATTTTTTTTGTGGGTATTTTAATACTGTTTAATAGTATTTATTACTTAATTATCTATATTAGTATTTTAGCATGAAAACAGAATTTGATATAATAAGTGAATAGTGATTTTATTTTTTTATTTTGTTCATCATGCAAAGCAATCATATGAACCTTGAAGTCAC
This sequence comes from Danio aesculapii, assembly GCF_903798145.1. Classification (NCBI taxonomy): domain Eukaryota; kingdom Metazoa; phylum Chordata; class Actinopteri; order Cypriniformes; family Danionidae; genus Danio; species Danio aesculapii. The sequence continues at coordinate 34,221,008 of NC_079458.1, forward strand.
TGTTTGAAATGGTCACTGTTGAGGTCATTCAATTTTACTTTCATAGTTTGGAAGTAAAGTTTTCACGTAACTTTTTAAGAAAAAATAACATGCCTATAAATTCTTATATAATAAATGCAATAGTATTACTGCTTGTTGTAATAGGATAATACGTTTTTTAAAATATACATTTATTTCACTAATGTCACTTTCATCCAAACTCTCAAATCTTGTACTCAAAACCTGTAAAGAGTGTAAAAACTGTAAACAGAGATCATTGTGTATTATTACATAGAGTAAATATCAGGTTTGCGTTTGCTTTGGTAAGTGGAGTTTGTATACTTTGTTAATAATAAATTTGTTTACCTCTTAGATTTGTGGCTGGCGTCATAAACCGTGAGAGAATCCCTACGTTTGAAAGGATGCTGTGGAGAGTATGCCGTGGAAATGTCTTTTTACGTCAGACAGAGATTGAGGATCCCCTTGAAGACCCCACAACAGTCAGTGTCTATTATTTTCGTGATTGACATATTTGCAATTGAATAATTGCAATTGATCACATACAAAATTATAAACAGAGCAAGGAATTTTTCACAGTAGTTCCTATAAAGTTTTCTCCTCTGGAGAAAGTCTTATTTGTTGTATTTCAGCTAGAATAAAAACAGTTTTACATTTTTTAAAACCATTTTAGGGTCAATATTATTAGCCCCCTTAAGCAATATTGGTTTTCGATTGTCTACTGAACAAACCACTATTATACAATGGCTCGCCTAATTACCCGATCTTGCCTAATTAATCTAGTTATGTCTTTAGATTGCACTTTAAGCTGAATACTCAATGAAGATCACAAAGAATCATTGCCAAGTACTAGAAATTTTGTTTACAAGCAAGATAACATTGACAACACAAGTCATGGATCTTTGTTTGTCACAGGGAGATCAGGTGCACAAATCGGTGTTCATCATCTTCTTCCAAGGAGACCAGCTGAAGAACAGAGTAAAAAAGATCTGTGAAGGGTATGGTGCTTTCCGATCCATGATAATTCTCAGAATTTTATCCTGTAGTAATCAATTATTTTACTTTCTATACTTACTTAACTTAATTGCAGGTTCCGTGCATCTCTGTACCCATGCCCTGAGACCCCTCAGGAAAGGAAGGAAATGGCATCAGGTGTCAACACTCGCATTGATGACCTCCAGATGGTATGCTCTATTGATCAAAAGAAACACAATTGTGACCATACCTACATTAGTTTTCACTCCAATCCAATATAATATTATATCTATCACAAGCAAACAGAATGGATGCGAATGGCTAGATTGTAATAGCGAGTTTTGGTAAAAATGCAATGAAGTGTGAATACTTTGTTTTGAGGCACTTTCTGAAAACACATCCCATACAAGGGGTGTTTAAAGGAACACGCCACTCCATTTTCTGTCAGTTTTAAATAGGAAATTCATCAAAACACTTTTTTGAATTTTTTGAACAATGCTAATGGTCAACTCCAATACAATCTCACGGCAATTCGTAACTTTTGATTTAGTGGCTAATTCGTATGAATTCGTACGATCTAATTCACACAATTTAGCACGATTTGCTCATCCCCAATGACGGTTGGGTTTAGGGGTGGGGTTAGGTGCCACGCCTCCTTTTTAAAATCGTACAATTTCGTCTAACTGAACTCGTACAAATTCGTACGAATAAGCCACTAAACTGACAAAACGTAAAATACTTACGTTTTCTCATGAGATCAGGCTGGTCAAATCTGATTCAATTCATTGTGCTAAGATAAGCTAAAAGTGACCTCACTAAAAGAAGACATCAGCTAATTGGATTAAAAAATGGTTCAAGTCAACTGTTTAACTCTAGGAGACTTGTAAATAGTGCCTTTAAATTTTCCTTTAAATCTTTAAGATGTGTAAAAGCAACATAAGTTACGATTTACTTTTATTGTTATTCAGTTTTATTCAAATTGTTAATTTAAGATTTTTTTATTTTATATAATCCATTTCTTTTATGTACCTTATTCTGCAATTCTGGTTTTTGTGATTGTTTTAAAATGTCCAATTCAGTTACATGTGGGAGAAATTATTGTAATTACAAACGGCAGAAAACGGTCAAACTGTTTGCTCTACAGCCAAGTGTGTTTATGACTATACATAAAAATATAAATAAGAGAATTACAAAATATCAGTTAAGCATAACAGCAGCCTAACAAGCTGTTTTTTATGGCTGTAAATGAAAGGAAGTCAATGAGACCGGGATAACAACGTCATTACGGTGTATTTATTCTGAAAGTGATTTAAACAATGTTGTTTCTCTGCTCTTTTATCATTACAATAGTGGTTTGGACTCTTAAATCTATGATTTTTTTAAAAAATCTGTCATTTTAAAGTGTTATCATTATAGTGTTTTTTGTGTATAGAAAATGGTCTTCTCCAATTGTAGTTATGTTTTTTCAACTTAATCTTGATTACCAATTCATTTCATCCATTTTTACTGTACAATATCTTAATCCAAAAATGGCATAAAGTGGTCTAAAGTAATTCAAATGTTGACCATTGAGTGATTTTGTTTTTATAGGTATTGAATCAAACTGAAGACCACCGACAGAGGGTTTTGCAGGCCGCTGCAAAAACTATGCGCGTGTGGTTCATCAAAGTAAGGAAGATGAAGGCCATTTATCACACGTTGAACCTCTGCAACATCGACGTTACACAGAAATGTTTGATTGCTGAGGTCTGGTGCCCCGTTTCTGACCTTGATTCCATTCAGTTTGCTCTGAGGAGGGGAACAGTAAGTAATATTCATTTATTAATCAAATAAAAGCTAAGAATCAAGATGAATTGCATATATTCACCACCAATCAAAATATGTACATAATTTCTGTTTCTCTTTATGCTACAAAACTGTAGATCTCCAGGGATATGCTAAAATGATGACAAATACTTTTCTAGATGATATAAATTGTGCCTAAAATGTTAAAATATGGGTTAGAGCAGATTAGAAAAGAACATAAATGTAAACTCCTTCAATATAATAAAAAATCTATCCTAGATTATTTTATATTTTTGTTATGTGTTATATTCTACATCTATTTAGTTATATTTAAAAATGTGTAAACTTAGCTAATAAAGAATGAGCTGGTGCATTTAGCTATACACTTTAAAAAGGTCGTACTACAGTGGTAATTTTGCCAATTTAATCCCAATTTCAATTAGGAAAGAAGTGGGTCTACAGTTCCCTCCATCTTAAACCGAATGCAGACCAAACAGACTCCACCTACTTACAACAAGACCAACAAGTTCACCTCTGGATTCCAAAATATTGTGGATGCGTACGGCATCGGAACCTACCGAGAGATCAACCCAGGTACCAACATGCTTTATGGATAATGGAAATTCATACAGAAACTGTACATTTGGGATGATGGACCACAAAACCAGTCATAAGCGCGTTAATGTTTTGAAATTGAGAGTTATACCTCTTATGAAATATATAAGCTTTCTATTGATTGTATGATTTGTTATGATTGCGCAACATTTGGCTGAGATACAACTATTTGAACATCTGGAATCTGAAGGTTTAAAAAAATCTAAATATTGACACAAAGAGCCTTAAAAGGATCTTAGCAATGCACATTAGTAGTCAAAAACTGAGGTTTTATATATTACCAGTAGGACATTAACAAAATGTATCAAGGAACATAATCTTTACTTAATATTCTAATGATTATTGGCATAAAAAACTATTATTTTAACTCATTCGTTTACCTTCGGCTTAGTCCCTAGGACGAATTTAAGCTTGCTTTTATTAAAACAAATATAAATATGCATATTACACAATGCAACATTATACAAATGCAAATTGTCATGAATAAACTGAAAAAAGCCCCCCGAGGTGAAGAAGGCTTGGAGGCAGTGGTTTTTATATTTATGTAGTAAATAATAATTTTTGTAACATTTTAATCCTTTAATTTTTTTATATGTAAAGATATTTGTGTATTGCTGCACATCCTGTATGTATTAAGCAATGTGTAAGCGTTTGGACCTGCAGCCGCATCGCTAACACGCTGTTTTAGTTGGTCAATGGCAGGGTCTATTTCAGTGGCACAAAACGTGAAAATTAGGGTTGCGCTGGTCTGAAAATAGCAACAAATCGCGCCAAACACATCTTACGCTGGGTGTATGATAGGGCCCTTACTTAGCAATTGTGCAGTTCATTTTTTACTCAGACAATAAATCACTTTTTACACTTGTCTAATTTGATTGTTTCTGTTTTGTTTCTTGCAGCTCCATACACAATCATCACTTTCCCGTTCTTGTTTGCTGTCATGTTTGGGGACATGGGGCATGGCTTGCTGATGACTTGTGCTGCGCTTTACCTTGTCCTCAGAGAAACCCGTTTGCTTGCTCAGAAGAGTGACAATGAGGTATCTGTTTATCAATGATTAACACATTACGCACACAATAATATACAATACCAAATTAGTATATATATATATATATATATATATATATATATATATTATATATATGTATATATATATATATATATATATATATATATATATATATATATATATATATATATATATATATATATATGTTAGTATACATCTATATGTTAACACTGCAAGTTTAACAGATTACACTCGTAATATTGATCACTTGCATAGTCATTGACTTAGTTTGAAGACTTATATAAACAGTAAATTATTAGCCTTACTTTTTCAAATATTTCCCACGTGCGTTTAATTCAGGGAAGATTTTTTAACACGTTTTTAAACATAATAGTTTTAATAACTTATTTATTTTGTCTTTGCCATGATGACAGTACATAATATTTTAATTGCTGTTTTGCAAGATGCTAGTATTCAGCTTAATGTACACTTAGCTTAGCTACGGCAATTAGGTTAACTAGGCAAGTTAGGTTAATTAGGTTAGTTATTGGACAACAGTGCTTTGTTCTGTAGCCAGAGGGAAACATTTTTTCCTAAAGAGGCTAAGGATATAGACCTGGGGTGCGCAAACAATGACATAACTCGCGGCTGAACTATCATAGTATGATGCATCGCAAGGGAAAAGAACGATGTAGTAACAAGTGTTTCCCAAAACTGTAGTTTCTCTAACACATATATTATAATGTAAAACGTCTCTAAGCGGGGTGGAGTAACAACTACTTTAGAAAAAAAATTCCAATATTAGTTTTAGTAAAAACATGCACTCGTTTTCCATATTATTTGTAAATTATGTAAACGGCACATATAGGGCCTATGTTTCCTTTACAAATATTATTGAGAATAATCTACATTCTATTCTAAAACATAAAACCACTTACAAAAAGCTAACACGTATTCTAATCTCATTTATAAATCCTCACGTTAATGGTTTTAATTTATAGTATTCTGTTTATTAAGAAATAAGAAATGTTCTAGCCTATAGATCCATGTACAGTAGATAGACATTTCTCAATTAACAGCCTAGGCTGCTAAAAAATTTAAACCATTAACGTAACCTATATATTTTTGTTTTCAAATCTTTGAAGACATAACGTAGATTCCGCTTTCCATAGGTCATCTACAGATTTCATCAGGCTTAGTTTAAAATGACATAAATGATTTCAAAGTGCACTACGAAGGGATCACAATTGTTAATATGAAGATCACTCAATCCGAACTGTAAAAAATGTTTTGAAAGCAAATTACATGCAAATTATATGTTTACTGTTTTTGTTTTTAAAGTCATTCCAAGTTTAAATGTTAGAATGCTTTAAATGAATAGGGCTTAGGGGGGAAAACTGGGAATAAAACACAGCCCTAATTAACTACAGCTCTAGTTGTAGTTGCAAACGTATAAGTTTGCCACACAGTTTGCGAATGTACATTGGAACAACGGATTTGAGAAATGCCAAATCAACAAACAATGTTTGTAACGATGCAACTTGCAACCGTAGTTGGCTGATGATGGTTTTTAGAAACACACCCCTGTTTTGCAGTTTTATATACCAAAATCTCTTTCTTTTATCTCCCTTTCTCTCTCTCTCTCTCTCTCTCTCTCTCTCTCTGTGTGCAGATGTTTAACATGATATTTGCTGGACGTTACATCATTCTACTGATGGGGATGTTCTCAGTCTATACTGGGATGATCTATAATGACTGTTTCTCAAAGTCCCTCAACATGTTCAGCTCTGGCTGGAGCGTTCGGCCCATGTTTTCACCTAACGGAAACTGGACGTAAGTTTACAACTTCTCAATGTTAAATCGGTAAAACAGTCAGAATATAATTAAATAACTTTATGTAGTTGTTAGAGTTAGGAATTGAAAATCAATTCCGATTCTGGAATCAGATAATTGGAAACTTGTTATGCAATTTTTGATTCCTCTCATAGATTCCTGTGCACGCTTCTTTTTTCACTTGGCAATCTGTCAGGAACTTTAGCGCTGGTGAGCTACCAGTGCCTTGAACAACATAATATAAACATTAGTCAACGACTCTAGAATACACAAGACGTGTCACTCATATAGTTTTGAATGGGGAAAGTGGAACGGTCAATATGGCAAATGAAGCCTTGCCTACCAGGTTATATATATATATATATATATATATATATATATATATATATATATATATATATATATATATATATATATATATATATATAATAATGCTTAACATTTGACCATTTTATTAATCTTGTATTTTTCTGTTTTTGTTTGTTTTGTAGGTTTGAAACTCTGGAGGGTAATTCAGTTCTCCAGTTAAACCCGGCTGTTCCTGGTGTGTTTGGTGGCCCGTATCCTCTCGGCATCGACCCTGTATGAATCATACAAACACTGACATACAATACACACACAGGCATTAGGGCTGCATGATACTGAAGAAAACTGAGATATTTACTTTTTCTGAAACACAAAGATATCCTCCTAGTGACTTTATGGTACCACTTAACAATTAAATTCTATTAGTTTATGTTTGTTAATGCATCACTGTAAGTATTAACATTAATTAACAATGAACAATACAGTTGTTACAGCATTTATTAAAACAATTCATTGTGAGTTTAATCAAAGACTAAAGAATACACAAGACATGTCACTCGTATACTTTTGAATAGGGAAAAGTGTTACTGTCAATATGACGAATGAAGCCCCGCCTTCTAGTGCCGGAGCCAATCAGCGATTGCTATATGGCGAATAAAGCCCACCTTCTAGAACAGGAGCCAATCAGCGATCACTATAGAATGACAATTCTACGGGGGAGGGGCTCGGACCAGAAATGAGTTTTTGCAGATTTTGTGTCTATTACGAACATTTAGAAACGAAACTAAATAGACAGTTGTTGTTTAATTTTATTGGTTATTTAGAATATGAAATGTAATCATAAGCTTGGCAAGTAGTTTTGGTGAATTTGATGTTTCCCCATTCAAACTGAATGCCCGAGCATTCTGCCCGAGATGCGTTTCAAAGATGGCCGCTGAGTGAAATGACTTGCCGTAAAAGGACTTTGGTTTAGAAGTTAGCTTAGGCCTATTAATTCTATTATTACTTTCTTCTGTTGAATACAAAAGAAGTTATTTTGAAAAATGTTGAATAGCGATAGCCATTGACTACTATAATATTTGTTTTTCCTACTATGACTGTCAGTGGCTACCGGCTAACATTCTTCAAAATATCTCCTTTATCTTTTTATCTATTTGTGTTCAACAGGAAAGAAACTCATTAAGGTTTAAAACCATTGGAATGTGAGTAAGTGGTGACAGAATTACAACTTACAATTCAAATATTAAACAGAGCCTAAACGTCTTGATGGTTCTGTGGGTCTCGTCTATAAACTCTGATTTTTAGTTTTTATTCTTTAATGGATTCAGATCAGGTTAATGGCTGAGCCATTCTAGCAGCTTTATTTTCTTTTTCTGAAAGCTATTGAGTTTCCTTGGCTGTGGTTGGTATCATTGTCTTGCTGAAATGTCCACCCTGGTTTTAGCTTCATCATCCAGGAAATATAGGTGTTTGAACTGAAACAGCTAATATTCATTTACACTTTTTAACTACTGAGAGGTTTGAGCCGCTGTCTGGGCTTTTCATGCCTTTTACACCGCCCTTTCTTCATGTGTTCAATACTTTTGTCCCTGTCTTGTGTGTTTATTACACATAACTTAATTTCTATAAAAATTAAATGTGTTTTATTTGTATGCATGGATTACTATGCTGTTACTGACATCTGGTGAAAATTTCAAGTCAGCAGCACCTTTAGAAATATATATTCAGAGAAAAATGGTGACGTCTTCAATACTTTATATGCGCAAACATCAACAAATATAAAATAGCACAAATGAGACTACTCTTGTGTACTTTTGTCCTCTAGTTATTCAGTAGTATAACAGATGACAATAATGTAGTCCTCATAATCATCTCAAAATAGTCATAATCATGAAAAATCTTTTTTTAAACTTAACAATAATAAAATATTTATCTTCAAGAAATTGTATGTGAACGTCATGTAATGTTGCTTTACCAATTTTCCTCCGTTAGATCTGGAATATTGCTGCAAATAAGCTGACGTTCCTGAACTCCTTTAAGATGAAGATGTCTGTGATTCTGGGTGTCATTCACATGCTGTTTGGAGTCACGCTGTCCCTCTTCAATCACCTGTAAGTGTGTGTTCAAATGTGTGTATGTGTGTGTGTGTGTGTAGAGTAACTAGTGGTTCAGTTACTCTAGCTTTTTTTTAACTTTTACCATGTGTCTCACAGATACTTTAAGAAGCCTCTGAACATTTTCCTGAGTTTCATCCCTGAGATTGTCTTCATGAGCAGTCTTTTCGGTTATCTGATCTTGCTCATCTTCTATAAGTGGATTGCCTATGATGCGGTGACCTCTAAAGACGCTCCCAGTCTTCTGATAGCTTTTATCAACATGTGTCTATTTAACTACAACGACCCCACCAACAAACCACTGTACAGAGGACAGGTAATACACACATTAATGCAAAACAGTGGTTGTTAAATGAGAGAATTCTGGCTAAATACCCTCAATGGCCACTTTATTAGGTACACCTTACTAGTACGGGGTTGGACCCACTTTTGCCTTCAGACCTGCCTTAATCCTTTGTGACATAGCTTCAACAAGGTAATGGAAATATTTCTCAGAGATTTTGGTCCATATTGACATGATAGCATCACGCAGTGGCTGCAGATTTGTCGGCTGCACATCCATGATGCGAATCTTCCATTCCACCACATCCCAAAGATGCTCTATTGGATTGAGATCTGGTGACTGTGGAGGCCATTTAAGTACAGTGAACTTAACTCAGACCATGTCTACATGTCTAAATGCATGGAGTTACTGCCAAGTGATTGGCTGGTTAGAAACTTGCCTTAATAAGCAGTTGGACAGGTGTACCTAATAAAGTGGCTGGTGAGTGTATATGACTTTTGGCGGATTGATTGAAAGATGTTTTTCTGTGTGCGCATAGGCTGGGATCCAGTCGCTGTTGGTGGTGATAGCTTTAGCATGTGTGCCGTGTATGCTGGTGGTGAAGACTATGGTCCTGCGCCGTCAGCACCTGTGGAAGAGGCACCTGGTATGTTTATTTACTCATCTTCTATATATAAATACAGTTGAAATCAGAATTATTAGCCCCTTGTATATTTTTCCCCAATTTCTGTTTAACGGAGAGATTTTTTTAACACATTTGTAAACATAATAGTTTTAATACCTCATCACAGTTACTTTATCTTTGCCATGATGACAGAACATAATATTTGACTAGATATTTTATTAAGATACTAATATTCAGCTTAAAGTGCAATTTAAAGGCTTTACTAGGTTAATTAGGCAAGTTAGGGTAATTAGACAAATCATTGTATAATGATGGTTTGTTCTGTAGACAATTGGAAAAAAAGTAGTTTAAAGGGCACCTATTTTACCCCTTTTTCAAGATTTAAGATAAGTCTTTTGTGTCTCCAGAATGTGTAAAGTTTCAGCTCAAAACACCCATCAGATTATTTATTATACCTTTCAGAATATTGGATTTTCTGCTCTGAACACAATTTAGCTGTTTTTGTTTCCTGTTCCTTTAATGCAAATGAGCCTGTTAGACCCACGTGCCTGTTAGTGTGTGCCTCAATCTATGGCTGCGTCAGATAAACAGCACAGTGACAGACATGAAGGAAGCAGATCTCACGTAACGTTTGTGAGAAATACTACAGTAAGAACATTCCTAATGATCATTTGATGTATTTGTTGTGGAGTTAATTCAAGCCTTTCTGCAACAAAAAGTCACACACAATGTCGTTACAATGTTCACAGACACACATTAAACTTTGTGCTGTTTTTGCACAGCAATTGTGACAGGATACATGTTAATATCCACAGCTGTATGTATATCAATTATGTTAATGTACAAAATAAACCTGATTTAACATCCACAAACCGGGATTAAAGCATCTTCTTTTATACTGACAGGCAGCTGTGGTGATAAAGATGGTAAAGTTGCTGTAATTCATTACAAACACGGACTTTTTAAAAAACGTTTTAAACATGTAAAACTTATTTTTGATCACATTTAATGATGATTGATGATCACAGCGATGAATCCCAGATTGCGCACGTCCTGTCTTGTTGATATGATTATACACGTAGACATGTTAATACGTGGCTGTCAATCAATTCAGTGGGCGGGGAAACCGCACTCCTACGTCACGTTGTGGTGGGCCTCATAATGGCAGGGATTTGGATCCTATTTTAACGTCAGGAAATTTAAAAAGGAGACTGATTGTCTTTATATCACCCCAATATGGACACACTCTACCTACACACAGTTCTGTCCAAACAGCTTAAAAAGAAGATTTTCATCATAGGTGCCCTTTAAAGCTGCTAATAATTTTGACCTTAAAATAGTTTTTAAAAAATGTAGAACTTCTTTTCTTCTAGCCGAAATAAAATAAGACCTTCTCCAGAAGAAAAAATATTAAAGGAAATACTGTGAAAAAATCCTTGTTCTGTTAAACATAAAAAGAAAAGGAAAAGGGTTAATAATTTTGACTTCATCTGGATATTAAATGTGATTCACAAAATTACAGTTTTTGCAGAGATTTCATTCGAAATCTTACTGAACAGGGGTCTAACCAACATAATCTCATGTCAATTCATAACGCTTTGATTTATGATCTCATTCCTCATTTTTAGGACAATTTGCTCATCTCCCAATCAGGGGTAGAGTTAGAGGTGGGGTTTGTGGGCACAATTCTTTTTGCGATTGGTTAGTGGGAGGTGCACTTCATAATTTTTGATCTTGAGATTTATGAATCAATATAGAATTTCTAAATATCTCCATTTTATTGAATGAATTGTTAGTGCATTATTTCCTTTATCATTTGCCAATGACTTCTGTTTGTTCTTAAAGATTTACCTATATTGAACTAAAATTATATTAAATAATTAAAAGAAGATATATAAAATATACACACAGCATTATAACACAATATGGTAGATTCTATAATTCTCTGTTATTGCGTGTGTTTTAAAATACTCAGTCAGAATGGTCAAGTAGAGACCATTTCAATGTGGTCATGTCATTGGCCTATGGACATTTCCTGCTTGTTATCAATCTATTTCTTAACTGTAATAAGAGACAATTCAATCATAACTTAATGTTAAAACTGCTATTATAACATTATTTATTAATGTGTGGACCTTTTTGCATTTTTGAAAGCTCTAGAAATTAAAACTGTAAAACAGGAAATACATTAGGACTATTGTTTTTGTTACCCTCAAAATGGTCTATAGATGATGAAACATATTTGTGTTTATTTTTAGCCTCCAACACTGTAAACAAATATTTGTTTTTACATTTTAAACAAAAAATGTAAGGCAACCTGCTCCACAGCTTTTTTTGAGTTGACTCAGATGTTAACCCAAGTACTGTAGTTGACTCATTTTAAGTTGAGTCAACTCAAAATTGTTGCTTTACAATTTATGTGAAGTATTAGGTTTTTTACAGTGAACCTAATCACTGGTCAGTGGCTAAAGAAAATATTTAACAAGCAAGAAATGTAGATGCTTTTGCAAGTTATTTACTATTTACTTATTTGCTACAAAGAGGGTTTGCACTGTTACAGACTGTGAGCTTTTGTGTTTCCTCAGATTTTTAACAGCATGCCATGGGACAAAACCAAGTACAACATCTTTTCTTTATAAGTGTATATCTGTGTCCATATAGGTCTACTTTAGATCTGTTTGATAGGGTAGAATCATAGAATTGAAGGTTTTCATTAGGGCTGCACGATATTGGAAAAATCTGATATTGCGATATTTTATTATTACAGTAAATATTGCGATATGAATACAGTTTCACAAGATGGTTTGAATTGTACTATTTCACTGTTTTCTCGGAAATCTAATGCCTGTTTCACACTGCAAGCGTGAGCAGAGCATGAGCAGTGCGCAGAGCGTATGGAGAGCATTAGAAGTGCACAGGCGTTTGATTTCACACTGACTGCGTCTGCAGTGCGCAGCTCATCGGCAGATGTTGCACATGATACACACACACACACACACACACACACACACACACATATATATATATATATATATATACAAATACACATTTTTTTTAACTTTTCATCTGCACCAATGCCTGCGGCTACTTCCTCCGATGCTGTTTCCTTAACCTGCAAGTCTTTATTTTACATATTATATAGATCCTAAAGAACTTTATGCTACTTAAGCTCTATGAGAAGTGTCATTCATGTCTTATAACGTGCACTCAGAGGACAATCGCCTGTGGTATCATGTAATTTTTTGATTGTCAGCATGATGTAGGTCTAGAGTTATAATAATATTTATACAATATAGTTATAATGATGGCGACGCAGTGGGTAGTGCTGTTGCCTCACAGCAAGAAGGTCGCTAGTTCGAGCCTCGGCTGGGTCAGTTGGCGTTTCTGTGTAGAGTTTGCATGTTTTCCCTGCATTCGCGTGGGTTTCCTCCGGGTGCTTTGGTTTCCCCCACAGTCCAAAGACATGCGGCACAGGTGAATTGGGTGGGCTAAATTGTTCGTAGTGTATGAGTGTGAATGAGAGTGTATGGATGTTTCCCAGTACTGGGTTGCAGCTGGAAGGGCATCCGCTGCGTAAAACATATGCTGGATAAGTTGGCGGTTCATTCTGCTGTGGCGACCCCGAATTAAAGAACGGACTAAGCCGAAAAGAAATGAACGAATTAATGAGTTATAGTGATATTTCTACATGATCAAAGTGTGCAACTTAAGCAAAACTAAAACTAATTGGTTTAAATTTGGTTTTGTAGTTCGGACAAAAATATTTGTTGCCATTTTTAATAAGTTCATTTGATTGAATATATATAAATCAGTTGATATTATCGATGCATTTATTGGGTAAAATTGATACTTTTTACTGTCAGTCAATGTGTTTTTGGTCATTATCAATGCACTGTCACTTTAAATGAGTGTGAGCAGCGTGGTTAAAATAGACCCAGTGCCGAAACTATCGTGGCACTACTGCTTCAGCGACTCTCACGCCTCGCGTTGACACACTGCTTCTTCGTTTAGTATGAAAGCTCTAATCTGTCAACATGGACGCCAAAAAAACAAAAAAAAACAAACACGTGATGCTCACACTCTGCTCACACTTGCAATGTGAAACAGGCTTAACTGTATTCAGGTACAAAAAATTTAATAATCACAATGCAAACATTTTCTTACTTTGCTTTGTCTCCTTCTGGTCCAAATATCTAAAAATTCTCAGATCAAGTAAAATATATAGTTTTTTTTTCACCTTCAGAAGTAATAAGTCAAAATTTAAGATTTTTTTTCTTAAAACAAGATAAAATATCTACCAATGGGGAAATGTGGATATTTAGACTAGAAACAAGACAATGTGTATAAATTATTAAATACAATAAATCTTAGTTACATCTCCAAACATCATAATTTTTTGTACCTAAATATTCTAAACTCTATTGAAATGCTCAGTCACATGCCTTAAAAACACATGCAAATTATAAACCTTTGCTCTATTATACTCTTCAAATCACGTGTTCCGTAGCTCCTGGTCAACTACACTTACCTTCAGACTCAACATTGCATATCTTGTAATGTGACTATTGCAGATGCGCACACTGCGATATCAATGCAGAAACAATATATCGTGCAGTCCTAATTTTCATATTCTTTCTTGGTTTGAAAGAGACAAATCTGGCTCTGTCTAATGGGGCACCTACCATGCTAGATGTTTTTTACAGCAGGAGGAAGATCAATTTGAATAGTTAGTGAAGGGACACCTCTCAAAATGGCAAAATACCTGAGGATTGATGATTATTTTATTACTTGTTTTCGCAAAATAGTAATATTTTTAGGATAAATGTGGAAAATTACAAAATATAAAAGGGCACAGTACATTTCTTTGCCATAATACACTGAGACATCTGAAGTTTTTAGTAAAACATATTAAGGCAAAAATGTATGTTCTTGTTTCAATAGATGTAAATGTGAAGGCCTAAAGTGTGAATAGAAATTAAAGTGTGAACTAAAACTGAATGTAAAGAGACTATACATTATAGTCTATTACAGTTTAAATGTATATTAAATGCAGGTTTCTCATGACCCTCAGAAGTAAGACTTAGATGCATATTTATGTCATTTTAGTTACTTTCATTGTCTGAAAAATAAACTGTACTGCCGAATGTAGTGACAACAATGTAAGCTACTTAACAACTACTAAAGGGAAACAACTAAAATAGACTTTAATGTAATTTCTACTAATAACAGTCATAAAAATATATAAAACAAGTAAAAGGGTGGTGCATGATTTTGTCTTTTGGGAACAGATTGGATTGTTGAAAGATGGGCGTTGCTAACAATATGAAGGAAGACTGACAAATGGACAAGTTCAGAGCATAATTCTCTGATTTACCTGACCTAAAGTAATTCCATGTGACCAAGAAGTAAAGAAAAGTCATTTTCGAGGGGGAGAAAAGGTTATTATATTTGATTAATATTTATGAGGGAAAATTTATTTTTACAAAATAGCTGTGAAGTGCAGATACTGTACATCGTTTATATCAAAAACCACTATATACACATATAATACACAGTAATTTTTGAATTCATGGCGACTTTAACAAAATATTTCCTTGACATCAAATTTCACTTTTAAATAACTTTTAAAATTGTTTTACGTAAAGGGGTAGTTCACAAAATTCATTTCGAACTCAAGCGGTTCTAAATTATTATGAATTTCTTCATACAGTGGGTATGGAAAGTATTCAGACCCCTTAAATTTTTTACTTTTTTGTTATATTGCAGCCATTTCCTAAAATGTATTAAGTTCATTTCTTTTCCTCAAAAAAAAAGTTTATTTTTTCCTCAGTGTACACACAGCACCCCATATTGACAGAAAAAACACAGAAATTTTTGACATTTTTGCAGATTTATTAAAAAAGAAAAACTGTATTCTAAAACTGATTCTACGTATTCAGGCCCTTTGCTGTGACACTCAAGAATTTAACTCAGGTGCTGTCCATTTCTCCGGATCATCCTTGAGATGGATCTACACCTTCATTTGAATCCAGCTGTGTTTGATTTTGCTGATTGGACTTGATAAGGAAAGCCACACAGACCTAAGAGCTTACAGCTCACAATGCATGGCAGGCCCAGTCTTAGGTCCTGAGCACTCTGGAGAAGGTTTTAGTCCAGGATATCACTGTACTTGGCTGCATTCATCTTTCTCTCGATTGCAACCAGTCGTCCTGTCCCTGCAGCTGAAAAACACCCCCACAGCATGATGCTGCCACCACCATGCTTCACTGTTGGGACTGTATTGGACAGGTAATGAGCAGTGCTTGGTTTTCTCCACACATACCGCTTAGAATTAAGGCCAAAAAGTTCTATCTTGGTCTCATCAGACCAGAGAATCCTATTTCTCACCATCTCTAGCAAACTCCATGCAGGCTTTCATGTGTCTTGCATTGAGGAGAGGCTTCCATCTGGCCGTCTCTGCCATAAAGCCCCGACTCGTGGAGGGCTGCAGTGATGGTTGACTTTCTACAACTTTCTCCAATCTCCATCAAGGCTACTTTTCTCCAATAGCTCAGTTTGGCAAGACGTTCAGCTCTAGGAGGGGTTCTGGTCATCCCAAACGTCTTCCATTTAATGATCATGGAGGTCACTGTGCTCTAAGGAACCTTAAGTGCAGGAGAAATTTTGTTGTAAGCTTGGCAAGATCTGTGCATCGCCATAATTGTGTCTTTGAGCTCTTCAGGCAGTTCCTTTGACCTCATGATCCTCTTTTGCTCTGACATCCATTGTGAGCTGCAAGGTGTGTGTGGCTTACCTAGTCAAGTCCAATCTATATAAATAAACACAGCTGGACTCAAATGAAGGTGTAAAACCATTTCAAGGATGATTAGAAGAAATGGACAGCGCCTGAGTTAAATATATGAGTGTCACAGCAAAGGGTCTGAATACTTAGAACCATGTGATATTTCAGTTATTCTTTTTTAATCTGAAAACATGTCAACAATTCTGTGTTTTTCTGTCAATATGGGGTGCTGTGTGTACATTGAGAAAAAATTTACTTAAATATAGCAAATGGCTGCAATATAACGAAGAGTGAAAAAATTAAAGGGGTCTAAATACTTTCCGTACCCATTGTTTACTGAAGAATGTTATGAAGAAAACATTCTAGGAACAAAAAACACCATGAGAGTCCATGTTTTCTTCTAGAAAAATCAACTAAAAAAAGGTTGTAATTCCCCTGAAATCAGTTCTATAAGATAAAAATAAATAAATCGATAAGTTATTCACTGTCCCGTCTTTGGTAGGTGCCTCAAGCAGTTATACCAAACACAGCATATATTCAGACGCCCATGGCATGCTGATAGCCACACAGACCTTGTTTGTATTTAGTCCCAGATGAGGGATGCAAGACCTGCAGAGAATCTAGAAACTTTAGAGCAGACAGGCACCAGCTCACCCCCCGGACTCACCCAACAGGGCACGCAGAAGTTCGGTGGCGTCCGGGTCGGAAACGGGCCTACAGAGGACGAGGCAGAGATCATTGATCACGACCAGCTCTCACAACACTCAGAGGAAGGAGATGAGGTGAGTGTCGGTTTTACGGAACACAGTCAATTATATGATAATTACTCTATGAAAGTCAATAAGTTTGCTGTATTTGATGAAAAATACAGTTAAACAGTAGCAATTTGAAATGTTGCAACAATTTAAAATGTGTTTTATTCAATGCTATCTCATGGCAATTCGTACCTTTTTCATTTAGTGGCTGATTTGTACGATTTCCTTTGTTGTAATTATAGTGCAGTGAGATCATTTTTAATGGAAAAGAACTCATACTGTATAATGTTGAAACTCAAGCTAGTGTATTTTGTAACTTCTTAGGCAAAAGAGATCGATTAAATGACACTTAAGCAATTTGTCATCCCACAGTGATTTGAGAAATGTAAACAGAGGAGTAACTCCTCACCGAGACCCTGTGAGCCTGACTCACCCGCTCCAAACATACCCACCGCTGGAATGTGCAAAATATTTTCATCCCCTGTCAACTTTTGACATTGCCCTGAACCGTCTGTTCTATCGTGTGCTGAGCGAATAGAAAAAGAAATACAAATAATAATGAAGAAAAAAACATTTGAATGAATGAAATCTGCTTTTTTTTGTTAGCACAATGTTTATATAGGGTCAGTCTTATGAAATGTGCCATGAATATTTCCAGATCATATATCCCAGAATGCTCCATACTTAAAAAAAATTTATAGTTACAAAATTATGCTATATAGTATAGTGTTTTGAGATTTAGCCAGCTAGATGTTTTTGTGGGCAAGATAAAGGGCAATACCTGTACACATTGGTTTTAATTGCAACCCAGGCTCATTTCAGATATGTACCCAGGTCTACATTTTTGGGGACAGCGAAATACATAACTAGAGCTACGTCTGCTCACACTTTTTGTTTCTGCAAATCTGCCGCTGTGCACGCTTTTTGATTATCTTAAATTTATCTCATGCATCCTTCTCACCTAAATCCACTAGAGCCACAATATACACTTCAGCCAGTCTGGCCAGCTTGCTGTCGACTGACTGACTAAATGACTGACTGACCCACCCCCTTCCCTAAACCCAACTGATAGTGTTTTCCAAAAGAAAAGCCTTAGCGGCCGCGTGATTTCTCCATGTTTTCAGCCTGTTGTTTCTTTTGTTCATCATTTATTTATTTATTTATATTATATATATATATATATATATATATATATATATATATATATATATATATATATATATATATAATTTTATATATTATTTATTTATTTATTTATTATTATTATTATTTTTTTTTTTTACTTTTGTTTTACCTGG
Source organism: Danio aesculapii (assembly GCF_903798145.1). Taxonomy (NCBI): domain Eukaryota; kingdom Metazoa; phylum Chordata; class Actinopteri; order Cypriniformes; family Danionidae; genus Danio; species Danio aesculapii. The sequence continues at coordinate 34,239,384 of NC_079458.1, forward strand.
AACCGTTCTTCATCAGACTCGAACCCCATTGTCATGGACTCCGCTCGGCATCCCAAGTCAACAGATGTACGTGGTGAGCCACTGAGCAAACTGGTAACACCAGAAAAGCTATCCACACTGAGGTCATCGGTCAGCTTGTAGCGCGAAAAGGAGCAGAAGCCAGCGACGGCGTCATATCGACTCGTACCATTTGTTTTAACCGCGAAATAGCCAGACGTACCTCTGGCAACCTAATTTGCGCTCTCCAGAAATGTAGACAGGGGTACCTACCATTAATTCACTGTAAAGAATATCTGTTAATTAAAAGTTTTAATTTTGTGTTTTCTGTTTATTTATGGTTGTGAATTGCATTATGGGACCTTGATCTCTGTAGTTTACAAATTACCAAAGTGACTTTTATTATATAATTAGTTTTAGTAGTTTGAAGTAGTATAATGTATAAGAAATAATATATAGAGAAATAAGTCTGTAAGATTACGGATAATATACTGGCTGTTTATTACAAGGTTTTTGTACCATAAAATACAACTCCAACCCAGACAATATATCCCTTTAAACTATTAAAAATCTTAATAAAAGTCACTTTATCAAACTTTTCAAAGTTAACAGTTGTTGGAAGAAAGATCATGGTCCCATAATGCAGTTCAAAAGCATAAATAAATGGGGAAAAATCAAATAAAAACAGGAATCACTGCTAATTTACGGATGTTTTTTTTACAGTGTTGAGTCATCACTATTGTTAACATGTGGTCTGTATGAAGCAGAAAGTTAGCCATATGATGATTCCATCATTTTGGAAGGCACTATATGTTTCGAAACTTTGTTTTGAAGAAGTAATTATTTATGGCCATCCGAATTGAATCTTTATACAATTTATGATTATGAGTGAAATGATGAGTTATAATTGAGGTGAAGATCTGTGGTATTATACACACATGGCATCAATTGTCGGTGGTGAAACAGGATTGCGTAGATCCTCGTCTGCTGAGATGGAAAAAATTTAATATGAGTGCAAAAACAAAGGCAGGATTCAGCATGCACATTTCAGAATATTATACCGCAGCCTATCAGTGTAAATACCAGAGAATGCTACACAAAGACATCGCACACCTGTTTTAGAACAGATTGCAGTCTGTCTTTGTCTGTTATATAACCTTTGACCTGCCTAGCCTTATTATTCATAAAATATCTTGCTGTAAAATTCTGATTGTATATGAATTGTCTATCTAAAACTCTGCTCTTTTTACTTTTCAAGCATTCAGAGGAAGAACCGGTAAGAACTTTTCTGTATTTTTACTTTTGTGCACACACTGTCTTTCTCACATATCATTTATTAATGAAAATGATTTAATATAAATGTTTTATTTAAGCACAAGTTATGATTTATTCAAATTAACAGCTTCTAATAGTTAGATAGTTGATACATTTTAACTATGCTCATAAAATTAATAAAAAACACGGCAAGATTCCAGCAACAAACTATTTGGCTACTCAGAGCCATTCAGCAATCAGAGCCATTAAGAAGTGCAGTCCCAACTAAATAATCTAATTTATAAATATTAAATCTCATTACCATTATTAAATGTACATACTGAGTGACTGATACACTTCACGTTCTACCATTAATAAACTATATTTATGCTTATTTTCAAAAATCTTATGTAAACTATCTACTGGTCCTAGAGCTATAAATGTCACATAAAACTCACTTCGAAAACCGAAAGCACATAATCAGTACCTGAGGTTATCATTGTCATAGTACTTAATGATCTTGTTTGGTGGTTAGGAGAAAAACTTAAATTTACATGGAAAAGATGGCATTTAGAGGTGGCACGGTGGCTCAGTGGTTAACACTGTCACCTCACAGCAAGAAGGTCACTGGTTCGAGTCCTGGCTGGGCCAGTTAGCATTTTTGTGTGGAGTTTGCATGTTCTCCCTGTATTCACGTGGGTTTCCTCCGGGTGCTCCGGAGACATGCAGTATAGGTGAATTGGGTAAGCAAAATTGGGCGTAGTGTTTGAGTGTGTGTATGGGTGTTTCCCAGTACTGGGTTGCAGCCGGAATAATGCCAGAATAGTTGGCGATTTATTCCACTGTGGCAACCTCTGATAAATAAAGGACTAAGTCAAAGGAAAGTTGATGAATGAAGATAGCATTTAACGCATGTGTTGTGAGTAGTTCACAGTGCTACACTCTCAGAAATAAAGCTACAGGAGCGGTCACTGGGGCAGCACCTTTTCAAAGATACATATTTGTACCCAAAGAGTTCACAGTGATACCTCAAAGGCGCATATTAGTGCCCAAATATACCTAAAAAGTACCATAATGGACCCTTCAGGTATAAATATGTACCTTTTGAAAAGGTACTGCCCCAGTGACAGCTCCTGTACCTTTAATTCTGAGAGTGTAGTGAGGTGGTTAATTCTACACTATTGTTATAAATATGTAAGATCCTTTCATATCATGTTAGCGAATTAATGTTCATGAATGTAAACTATGCACTCTGAGTCACTCTGTAGCCTTGGCCTTTTGGTATCCTGTAACACACCTCTGCGGTAGAACAATAAGAGTAATACGCCAAGATTTCCATGATGGCTTTTGAGCCATTCAGCACTCTCAACAAAAGGGCTAAGTGGAAAAGGGAAACCAGCCCCTGCCAAACATAACTTTACAAGACTTTACAAGTGGGAAGATTACATCCTGTGCTTTTCAGAGGAAACACACCTGATGTAAATGTTCCCTATATATTGTTAATATATTATGTACAGTATAATATATATTATTTATTTATTTTATACATCAAATATTATTAGTATTTTTTTTTTACCTCAGCAGAACACTCTGGCTGCAGTTTTTGTTTTATCTGAGTTACCTTAGTATAAATGGTCATATAATTTTTGCTTTTACATCACTAAACATTTTTACATAAACTAAACAATTCAAGCCAATAATCTAAATGTTGAATATGCCTGTAATTTTGGTCAATCTGTTGAATTATGAAATGCAGGATTAAGGTTAGAGCTCTAAATAAGCATACACTCAAAAATTATTACTTTATTAATTTTATTATTATTCATTCATTCATTTTCTTTTTGGCTTAGTCCATTTATTAATCTGGGGTCACGACAGCGGAATGAACTGCCGACTTATCCAGCATATGTTTTTACGCAGCGGATGCCCTTGCAGCTGCAACCCATCACTGGAAAACATCCATACACACTCATTCACACACATACACTACGGACAATTTTCATCCTACCAAACTCCACACAGAAATGCCAACTGACCCCGCTAAGGCTCGAAACGGTGACCTTGCTGTGAGGCGAACGTACTACCCACTGCACCACCGTGGAGCCCCCATTATTATTATTATTAATATTATTATTATTATTATTATTATTATTATTCTCAATGCTGGGTTGTGGCTGGAATTACATACACTGCGTAAAACATATGCTGGATGAGTTGGCAGTTTATTCCGCTGTGGCGACCCCTGAAAAGTCAGGGACTAAGCCGAAGGAAAATGAATGAACATTTTATTATTATTATTATTATTATTATTATTATTATTATTATTATTATTATTATTATTATTATTATTATTATTTTGCTGCTTGTTCAAACTTACTTATTCCCATGGCGGTTTTTATCGAAGTTGATATTTAGCCGCACCATGTTGGTGTTTCATAGTATCAAATTTTTTACGAGGTGAGTCGTTAGCACAACGATCAACCTCCAAACTAGAGGAACAGGACATACACACATGCACTATGGATAATTTAGCCTACCCAATTCACCTACAGCGCATGTCTTTAGACTTGTGGGGGAAACCGGAGCACCCGGAGGAAACCCACGCCAACACTTGCGAACACAATAACCAGCGTTTCTTACTTCAGTTATCTTCGCCTTGAAGAATCACCTCTTCCACCCCTACTCCTCCACCTTTCCCTTTATAGGGCTGCATGGTGGCCCAGTGGTTAGCACTGTTGCTTCATAACAAGTATGTCACTGGTTCAAACCCTTAACAGGCGTGTCTGTGTGGCGTTAACATGCTCTCCCCATGCTCACTTAGATTTCCTCTGGGTTCTCTGGATTCCTCCCTAAGTCCAAAAACATGTTATAAGTGAACTGGCCAATCTAAATTAGCACTATAGTCGAGCTCTTAACCAGCAGTATATATCTAGATAGCAATTTATTATCTGTCATCAGCTCTATATAAGGGGGGAGTTGTTGAGACCTTCCTGAGCTCAAACTCCCCTCTCTCCAATTGCAAATTATGTATTTAATTGTGTTTTGTTACTTGTAACCACTTGTACTGTATCTGGTTAACTATATTCTCATATCGCATCTAAATCCACATGGAAAACGCAACGCCAAAAATTGTGGTATCGCCCATTCCTAGTACAGATTCCCTCCACATTCAACATCTTTCATTTTAATAAAACAATGCTGAAACAAAACAAAATTCTCATTTGTTATCTGTCTGATAAAAAAATCATAGCTTTATAACTTTTAATAAGAGAGAAAACTGTTAGTTGCACTTACTGCCCGTTCTATTAATTACTAGAAAGTCAGCTTCTGCAAAAATTAAAATAATGGGAGGGAGCCCCGGACTCAAGGAACTTATGAGCTCAGGGTTCTCTCCCGAGACAGCATGCCAAACAAGCTTTATAATCAATCATCAGCTAAGTGTGAACTCTTAGTTGATTTGAGTTGAGACAACACAAATGAATTGTGTGGAACTCACATTTTTTACAGTGTAATTTCTCATCTTCATCTCTACCTTCCACAATTTTACTAGCTTCTGTGGCAAGTGACCTCATAAATAAGACTTTATTGTAAATGTTACCTTATTCCTGTTATCGTTTTGTACAGTGGTCAGCATATATAAGTACACACCTCACAAATCTATCTTTTCAATTCTTATTTTAAATAGAAAGCTATACAATATTATATTAGTGAAAATACATTAGATGAGTCAGTACTGAAGCCAAACCTGGAGCTTATCTAACAAAATAACTTACCATAACGGTCCAAAAACGAGTACACCCAAATGTATTTGTTATAGAAAAATATTAAATACATTTTTTTTGCAATATTTTGCTTGAATTCAATTGTCTTATCTTTCAATTTCTAAATATGTTTGGTGACTAAAATATTAATTTAATAAATATATCCGTTTAATAAATCTGCTTTGTTTAAATGCACCAAAATACATTGTCTATATTCACTGAGAAATGGATACAAATATTCATTTTCAAAATGGTTGCTGAGCACTGCACATGCACATTTTCTGATCTTTAGACTGAACATGGAAAAGCAAGCTGTTGTCTAACTCTAATCTATCTAGTTTGTTTAAAGTCAGGAAAAGAATCACTGACATCATTATAATCACAACCCTATTGTTCTCAACACTAAGGACTCCAAGCTGCTTTCACAATATGAAAATATTATGATGGAAAGTGGAGATGAATTGCAGAGGCAGTGCGCCTTAATGACCACTGTAAGAGTGCTGTTTCCTAATCCTCATTTATTATTTCAGAATTAAAATTGACAGTTAATGTTAATGTGCGCTGCAGCAGAACATTAAGAAAAATTTAAATATGTAATATAATGTGTATTTATATAGCCACGAAATATGTATGTATGGCCACGAAAGTGCTTCACAATTATGAGAGGGGTCTCTCTACACCAACATCAGTGTACAGCATCCACTTGGATGATACGATGGCAGCCACAGGACAACGGCGCCAGTGCACTCACCCCACACCAGCTATCGGTGGAGTGGAAAGAGTGATAGGGCCAATTCGGTGGATGGGGATGATTGAGGGGGAATTTATCATGGCCATGTGGTCAGGTCATGATGGAGGTAATTTGGCCAGGACATCAGAGTTACACCCCTACTCTTTACATTAAGTGCCATGAGATTTTTAATGACCACAAAGAGTCAGTCTGATCCAAAAGACAGTGCCCTCTGACAGTAAAGTGTCCCTTTCACTATACTGGGGCATTAGGACTCACACAGACTGCAGGTTGAGCGCCCCCTGCTGGCCATACTAACACCACTTCCAACCTAGTTTTCCTATGTGGTCTCCATTCCAGGTACTGACCAGGCTCAGCCCTGCTTAACTTCACTGAGTAACCAGTCTTGGGCTGCAGGGTGACATAACAGAAACATGCGCAGGAAATATATACTGTATATACATATATATGTATGTATATGTATATATATGTATACTGTATATGTATATATGTATATATATATATTAACACCCGTCACATATACAGGCATAGTTTAACTGTTAATGCCATGAGTTTACTCTACAGGGTATGTGTGAACTGGTTTTAAACATGTACCATAAGTTGAATGTGTCATGTTGGATTAAAAAAGAATTTCAAATGCATTAATGTGTATGCGCACATGGCTCTGTAATCTGCCCCTATAAACTCCCTTTTTTGTAAGTAGGCTTTATAAAAACAATTCTAAGAATGCTAATGTGAGGGATGTTTAATGCATTAACATTTGGAATAAATACTTTAATCAAATGTTTAAAAACAAAATATCAAATTATGATCTGTTACTTAATAACAAACTTGCCGTTTAAGACAAGTTCAGCCAAAAAATTAATAAAATCTGTCATAATTTTTGTTTCTTTAAAATCATAAGATTTCAGTTCAATTCCAGAATAAACAAAGCAATAATATTTAATAAAACCTGAAAGATTTCTGTCCCTCTGCTGAAAATCCACAAAACCAAACCTTTTGTTGCTTCAAAAATAAGATATTGTTAGAACTCCATTTGATTTAGTTGTCTGAAGCATATTTAATTTTGACATTTGCTTGATGCATGAGATTCATCAGTGTTGTTTTTGAAATTACAGAATGAACAGAATATACATTTTTGAGTGAACTAATCTTTTGAGATCCTACATTCATTACCCTTTCCTTTTTTGCCTGCAGTTTAACTTTGGAGACATGGCTGTTCATCAGGCCATTCACACTATAGAGTATTGCCTGGGCTGCATCTCCAACACGGCCTCATACCTGCGACTCTGGGCCCTTAGTTTGGCTCATGCTCGTAAGTGTGCACACACACACACACACACACACACACACACACACACACACATGTTTGTTTTAGTGAATTGTGGGGACATTCCATACACTGAAAAAAGTTAAACTACTGTGTCGTTAATTTAATGTAAATAAATGTTTTGCTTTGAATTAAATGACGTTTTTTAGAATCAACCAAGTCAAACTATAATTTGAGAGAAATTATTACATTAACTTTGATGTTTATCCCAACCTAAACTTTATATATTAATCTATGGGTAAAAAAAAAATCCATAATAAAAATCTACGTTGTACACTCACCAGCCACTTTATTAGGTACACCTGTCCAACTGCTTGTTAATGTAAATTTCTAATCAGCCAATCACATGGCAGGAACTCAGTGCATTTAGGCATGTAGACATGGTCAAGGCAATCTGCTGCAGTTCAAACCGAGCATCAGAATGGGGAAGAAAGGTGATTCAAGTGACTCTGCATAGAGCGCAAATGCCTTGTTGATGCCAGAGGTCAGAGGAGAATGGCCAGACTGGTTCAAGCTGATAGAAAGGCAACAGTTACTCAAATAATCACTCGTTACAACTGAGGTATACAGAAGAGCATCTCTGAACGCACAACATGTCAAACCTTGAGGCGGATGGGCTACAGCAGCAGAAGACCACACCAGGTGTAACTCCTGTCAGCTAAGAACAGGAAACTGAGGCTACAATTCACACAGGCTCACCAAAATTGGACAATAGAGGATTGAAAAAACGTTGGAAAAATTTCTGCAGTGACATTCAGATGGTAGGCGTTAACAAACATGAAAGCATGGATCCATCCTGCCTTGTTTCAATGGTTCAGGCTGGTGGTGTAATTGTGTGGAGGATTTTTTCTTGGCATACTTTGGGCCCATTGGTACCAGCTGAGCATCGTGTCAACACCACAGCCTACCTGAGTATTGTTGCTGACCATGTCCATCCCTTTATGACCACAGTGCGTCTTCTGATGGCTATTTCCAGCAGGATAATGCGCCATGTCATAAAGCGTGAATCATCTCAGACTGGTTTCTTGAACATGACAATGAGTTCACTGTACTCAAATGGCCTCCACAGTCACCAGACCTCAATCCAATAAAGCACCTTTGTGATGTGGTGGAATGGGAGATTCCCATCATAGATGTGCAACTGAAAAATCTACATCAACTGCTTGATGCTATCATGTCAATATGGACCAAAATCTCTGAGAAATATTTCCAGTACCTTGTTGAGTCTATGCCATTAAGGATTAAGGCAGGTCTAAAGGCAAAAGGGGGTCCAACCCGGTATTAGTAAAGTACCTAATAAAGTGGCCGGTGAGTTTATATTGAATGTCTTTTTTTTTCTTGAGCACAATAAATATTTTGGATTTAGATTAAATTCAATTTTAAACTTTGAACCAAAGTTAAATTATATTTGAAAAAAACTAAATAATTTTTATCTGTAACAAATTACAGTAATTTTTTAAAGTCAGTTCAAGTGCTGTATATTTTTTTCATTGAAGGTTTCTATTGTTTTTATACTGTACAAGCTGTATGTACAGAAAAATATGTGCATTATTACTTTCTGCTAAAATCACGCTGCATGATTTATAAACCTTTAAAATGCTGGGGATATGTCCTCATATACTGTATCACCTTCACCTTGTAATATCTATGCATAACCCATGTTATTATACTAAATCGTGTCATTATATGTCACAAAAACACACGTATATCAAGAGCACATCCACTGGCTTATTGAAATATAACTGGATTTTTCTCTCTCTATCAGAGTTGTCTGAGGTGCTTTGGGGAATGGTGATGCGCCTTGGATTGTCCTCTAGAAGTGGTGGGGGATTCTTTGGCTTGTCGATCATTTTCTCTGCCTTTGCAACGCTAACAGTGTGCATTTTACTCATCATGGAGGGATTGTCTGCGTTCCTGCATGCTCTGCGCTTGCATTGGTAAGGCACAAACACACCAGCAGAGCTGTAGTTTAGTGTGACCGTACCTAAAAACGAATATTTACAAATTATAACAATTGATCTCCAACATTTTCACTGACTTTACGAAAACTTTACTCTAATTTCAATCAAAAACCATACAATAAAAGCTACTCAGCTAATTCTGCAGCCAATGAGCGTGCTTGTTCAACATTTAAAGGTGATGTGTGTAAGTTGACTATTCCAAAGCATAAAAAACCATAAAATGTTTCCAGATATTTAGGAAACATGCTAAGTGAACATATTTGGGTAACGCTTTACAATAACGGTACGTAAATAATGGTAAATAATGACGTAATTAATATGTCAACTAAACATCGCTTTATTATGAACTAATGATGAGTTAATGCATGTGCTAATCATGAATTAACTTTACTACAACATGAGTCTCATGTGTGAATAGCAGCTACCTTAATTACTTGTTGTTGTTAATTAATGTATTAGTTTAAGCTAATGTAACCAGCATGAACTCATGAGCTGTTAATGTGTAATTATGTCATGACTTTACTTGGAGGGGCACCTCATTTACTCATCCTTAACTCCTCATGAACTCCTGTCTTTAAACTGTTTATGCTGATGTTGACTGAACACTTTTCTATTGTTATTTGGTGTAAACGCACTAGACGGACATGTATAAAAGCGTTCATGAGTAGTTAAGAATGGGTTTATGACGATGTGCCCCTTCAAGTATAGTCATGATATGATTATACATTAACATATCATGAGTTCATGATGGTTAAATTAAGCATAAACTAATATTGTAATTAATACAATAATTAACAAACCAGCATGTGCTAGCAATTAATTAAGGTATCCATTAAGGTATCCATTATTCACACATGAACTCATGTGACTCATGTTCTAGTTAAAGTTAGTTCATGATTAGCGCATGCATTATCTTTATTAATTCATAATAAAGTGATGTTTAGCTTATATATTAACACATCATTATTTATGTACCGTTTTTATGCGTTCTGTGTTGGAATATCTGTCTTTGTTTGGGTCTCCAAAACTCCGCCCACTGCCAGTTCACCCAATTATATTTCAGCACTCTGTGTTGTCTTGGTGGAAACAGCGTATTTCATTTTGTCGTGAAGGCTGCCTCAATGTATGTGGTTTAAGATATGAACTCCAGAGAATAGTAGCATCCTCCAAAATGGGACACAGATTCAGAGTTATAAAAATACACATGAGGTGGTTTTATTCGTAAATAATATAAATATTACGAATGTAATCTGCACGTTGACTTGGCTTGCGATGACAGGGAAGAATGGTTCTAATTAGCAGGTAAACCAAAGGCAAAAATTCAATAAACAAGTAAATAACAGGTTGAGAATGTGGTAAGATCTGAAAATGTGGTAAAAATCAGGCTGCCACGAGGGCTTTTCTTTTTCTGGATTGCTTTAGAAAACACTGTCGATTGGGTTTAGGGAAGGGGTGATCAGGTCAATCGTGGCTTTTGAAAACACTATCGGTTGGGTTTATA